>NC_134399.1:215640387-215941423 GCF_050003625.1 Haematobia irritans | reverse complement strand
GTCCACCTTCTTCGCCGCAGAAAGCCAGTTTGCCTTGAACTGCTGCTCGTCCTTAGCAGTTTTTTGGTCTTCTTTAGGTTCCGCTTGACAATAGCCCAGTATTTCTCAATTGGACGGAGCTCTGGCGTGTTGGGAGGGTTCTTGTCCTTGGGAACCACCTGCACGTTGTTGGCGGCGTACCACTCCATGGCCTTTTTACCGTAATGGCAAGATGCCAAATCCGGCCAAAACAGTACGGAACAACCGTATTTCTTCAGGAAAGGCAGCAGACGATTATTCAAATACTTTTTCACGTAAATTTCTTGGTTGACAGTCCCGGAAGCTATGAAAATGCTGCTTTTCAAGCCACAGGTACAGATGGCTTGCCAAGCCAGATATTTCTTTGCGAACTTTGACAGTTTTATGTGCTTGAAAATATCTGCTACCTTTCCCCTTCCTTTTGCCGTATAAAACTCCTGTCCCGGAAGCTGCTTGTAGTCGGCTTTGACGTAGGTTTCGTCGTCCATTACCACGCAGTCAAACTTCGTTAGCATCGTCGTGTACAGCCTCCGGGATCGCGCTTTGGCCGTCGTATTTTGTTTATCATCGCGATTTGGAGTCACTACCTTCTTGTAAGTCGATAGTCCGGCTCGTTTTTCGCTCGATGCACGGTTGTAGACGAAACACCCAGCTTATTTGCGGCATCTCGGAGAGAGAGGTTTGGGTTTCGCTTGAAACTACCGGCAACTCTCTTTTTGTAGTCTCAGGGGCTTCCGGTTTTCGATTTCCCCCCGATCCAGACTTCCTGACTATCGACAAACGTTCCCCAAACACTTTAATTACTTTTGTTACGGTTGATTTGGCAACTTTCAGCGATTTTGCCAGCTTTGCGTGCGAGTAGCTCGGATTTTCGCGATGCGCGAGCAAAATTTTGATACGCTGCTCTTCTTGCTTGGACGGCATTTTGACAACTGAAGAGTGAATTCCAAAATCAAAATAGGAGCAACATTCTACACACACACCTTCAAAATGAGGGGTGTTCAGGTTTTTTAAATGCAAAATTGAAAGAAATACGTCAAGTTTATATTGACCAAATTTTGACCGCATCACCCTTTATATATGGGAGCTATATATAAATCTGAACCGATTTCAACCAAATTTGGCACGCATAGCTACAATGCTAATTCTACTCCCTGTGCAAAAGATATATCTAAATCTGAACCGATTTCAATCAAATTTGGCACGCATAGCTTCAATGCTAATTATACTTCCTGTGCAAAATGTCAATTAAATCGGAGTAAAAGATTGACCTCTGTAGTCATATAAGTGTAAATCGGGCGAAAGATATATATGGGAGCTATATCTAAATCTGAACCGATTTCAATAAAATTTGGCACACTTGACTATAGTACTAATTGTTCTTCTTGTGCAAAATTTTAAGCAAATTAGGGTAAAACTCTGGCTTCTGGGGCCATATAAGTCCATATCGGGCGAAATATATATATATGGGAGCTATATCTAAATCTGAACCGATTTCTTCAAAAATCAATAGGGTTCTGTTCTGAGCCAAAACACATACTTGTGCCAAATTTAAAGTCGATTGGACTAAAACTACGACCTAAACTTTGATTACAAAAATGTGTTCACGGACAGACGGACATGGCTATATCGACTCAGAAGCCCACCCTGAGCATTTTTGCACCATGGGTCTATCTCGTCTCCTTCTGGGTGTTGCAAACATATGCACTAACTTATAATACCCTGTTCCACAGTGTGGCGCAGGATGTACAAATTGGGTGATAGTTAAATATAAATATGAACCACCTTCATCATTTCTATATTTTTTGGGGTATTATTGTCCAAATCAGTGATGAACGCTAATGAGAGGGCAACTTTTAGGCCTCACGATATGATTTCAGAATTGTATAATAATGTTTAACCAAGATAAGTAAAATTTTAAATTAGCGCTTGGTACCCCAATATAAAATCCTGTGTTTGTTTCTTTTCCAAATGCTTGCTTTGCACCCCTTGGTACGTTTTTATATCCAACACCATAGAATGGTGACGGGGTGTCATTCCGTTTGTAACACATCGAAATATCGATTTCCGACTATATAAAGTATATATATATTCTTGATCAGGGAGAAATTCTAAGACGATTTAACCATGTCAGTCTGTCGCCTGTCTGTCTGTCTGTTGTAATCACGCTACAGTCTTCAATAATGAAGCAATCGCGCTGAAATTTGGCACAAACTCGTCTTGTGTCTGCAGGCAGGTCAAGCTCGAAGATCGGCTATATCGGTCCAGGTTTTGATATAGTCCCCATATAAACCGACCTCCCGATTTGGGGTCTTGGCCTTATAGAAACCGTAGTTTTTATCCAATTCGCCTGAAATTGGAAATCTAGAGGTATTTTAGAAATAAAAAGAGGTGTGCCAAAAATGATGAGTATCGGTCCATGTTTTGGTATCGCCCCCATATACACCGATCTCCCGATTTACTTCTTGGGCTTATAAAAATCGTAGTTTTTTTTTAATTTGCCTCAAATTGAAAATGTAGAGGTATTTTAGGACCATAAAAAGGTGTGCCGTAAATGGTGAGTATAGGTCCATGTTTTGATATAGCCCCCATATAGACCGATCTCTAAATTTTACTTATTGGGCTTATAGAAACCGTAGCTTTTATCCAATTTGCCTGAAATTGGAAATCTAGAGGTATTATAGGACCATAAATAGGCGCGCCGAAAATGCTGAGTATCATTCAATGTTTTAGTATAGCCCGATCTTCCGATTTTACTTTTGGGCTTATATAAACCGTAGTTTTTATCTGATTTGCCTGAAATTTAAATATACTGGAATTTAAGAATTAAAAAAAAAACGTATATCGGATTTAGTTTTTATCGGTCCATTTGGAAAGGCCGATATCACTTCTTAAGGGTATAGAACGCGCATTGATTATGAAAATTGCTTGAAACTTAATGTAAAAATTTCCAGATTTTACTTCTCGTAATCATTTAAATAATGGAAATGAAAATCTACAGATTTTAGATTTCAAATCAAGACGTAATTTCATCATTATCCTGCAAACTTACAAGATAATGATTTCTCTAACTTACAAGTTAATGATTTATCTAAAACTCAAACAAAAATGGTTCTTATTAATCCAGAATCATGTATAGTCTTCATAGGTAAAATCTTTAAATTTAGCTTCGGGAAGTGTACTGGTTGAACTGCTCTGCTTGGGAGATGAGATCAAACCCCCCTGAAATTTCAAGGAAAACTATTTATAATATTTGATTCATGGTGGTGTGTATTTAAGATTCCGCCCGGCCGAACTTACTGCTTTATATACTTGTTTTTTAATGATGTAGAAATAAACAGAATTTGATGTTAATCATTGTTGTAGAGACCTGGTTTATTATCTGAACTGATTTCAATAAAATCCCCACAAAAATACCCAAAATCAAAATCTTCGTCCCCACCCACAAAAATATACTCAATTTGAGGATAAATCCCCAATACTTGCAACATTGAGAGCCACACACAATAGCAATCGATCGAAAAATACCCACATATTGATCGACAAATACAAGATTTGATTTTTCAACCGAATTTTCCCAGCGCAGTGATATGGCTCAAAACAACTAGAGAAATGTCGTAAATCAACCTTTTGCGAAAAAATTAAATTTTTTGGTAAATCGACTCAAATCGGTCTTTCATGTTGATCAAAAATCCGCTAATAGAACTGAACTTTGAAAATAAAGGGAAATTTATACAATTTTTTTTAAGCAAATCCGAAAATAGGTGGAGAAACATACATTGCACTGGTAAATTTGCCCAGGTTTCACGGGTCCGGGAAATAAGCATCCAAGGAAACAAGGCCCCAAAACGGAAATAAAATAAAATCCCAAACTATTTTTAGGTTAGCCTGATATCAATGCAGACTGGTTCAACGTCCAAATCATTTAAACTAGAAATTATTACAATATTTATTCGAGCTTATTGGACAGGAATATTAAGGGAATTGACATTATTAAGTTACTGAAAAGAAAATGCCAGATACCCATCTCGCAAACATTTATATTGAAAACAAAAAATAGCGATTGTGGTACAAAATTCGCTCGAATTTTTACAATCTTTACTCTCGAACACAATCTATTTTTTTTTCTTTTATGATTTTTGGCACTTTGTTTCATTGTAGTGGGATTTTATTGCATAATCAAAATGAGGCTTAATATCATTACGAAACAAATACCCAATTTTCGAGGCATTATTTCATTTCCATTTTGGGGTCTTATTTTCCCGAGTCGGTTTCACAAGAAATTCTCAAGCCTTTTTGGATCAACATTGTTGTGTATCAATCACTTTATTATTACTCACTCACTCATTTTATAAAAATTAAGATTTTGATTACCTAATTAAATAAACAAATAAATAATTGCATTTATCATAGCTGATATGGAAGATTTTTCCCAAGACTTTTAATTATTATATGGTCATCAAATATTCACATTTTTAAGGGTAATCAAATAATAAATTAAAACAAACGTAATTTTTGAAAAATTCTTAAATATTTTTTCCCAATATTTGAAAAAGTCGAAAAATCTACCTCTTATTAAGGAATCCACATTTCAATTCTGATTACAATGCCTAAAAGCAACAAACAACAAATCCTATTTTGACTATACCCCACTAAATATTTTCAACATGTGTGTCCATTTCTTTTCATCATTGTTTGCCTAGAATGTTAAAGTGCTATATAAAGTAATTAAAGAACATATCAAGAGGTATTAGTAGAGGTTATCACATAGAAATTAATTTTTCTTTAACTGGTCTATATAAATTAACCCATATTAATAATTACTGTAAATATTACCCTAGTCTTATGTGCAAGACGTGGTGTATAAGCAAATATTTTGCATAAAATATTCCATCGCCAATTTTTTTGTAAGTTTAATTTAAATTTGTAATTATTTTTTATCCATTACTTTGAACTCATAGCTAGAAGCACTATATGCTCGTGGTATAATTAAAGTGACTTCCTGAAACCCCATTATATCCCAGGGATCCCACGCTCAGAATGGCCTGATTCAATCTAGCCCTTAGATTTCCATCGTTCAGTCTGTCCATGTGTTAGTTGTTCCTAAAATATAGTCGAAAGTTTTTAAGCAAATATGTTTAGAGTGCCATGCACTTAACTCTGCCCGACTTCGTTTTATTTTCTATAATAAATTTGGTTGAAAAAGTTTGTTCACTTCATATTTATTTGATCAAGAAATTATCATCATATACAAATTTCGAATGTTTTTAGTAGTAGCTACATATATTAGCTATCATCATCATGATTTTTGCAATATTATGAGTGCTGACAGACAAGCAAGCAAACCTCGGAAGACAATAACCACATCAATATAAAATGTTTGGGTATTGGTGACTAAGCGTTATTGTGGTATTGGCTCATTGACTAATGGCAAAAAAACCAAACGAAATCAAAAATGACAAATTTGTTCCTCTTCGACATATGTGCTACGATTGTCATAAAATGAATGTATTCGCCGTTGCTCCACATACACTTTACATTGATAGCTTTAAGTCGCCATACCATTATTGCCTGCAATCGAGAGATACAACGATAACATACAAATAATAGGGCTAAAATTGTGCCGCCTTTTTGAAATTGAATCAAGTCCAACTTACAGTCCATCTACAAGTATTCTAAGGTGCAATGTAAAATGATGCAACAGTCACTAATAACGAATGTTCGTTATATTCCTTGTGAGGAGTCGAACTGAACTGACTTTTTAGTACTGCCACTAAAATTTCCTACTCCAATAAACATAAGGAAAGTGACTTAAATATACTTTTTTCCTTCTTCTTTTTGTCGGTATTTTTTTCCTGAATCTTATTAAACGGTGATTAATGCACGGTTTAGGAAATTTAAAATGCGAATAGCTGCTTTAACAGCACGATAAATAGTACTATAACATAGACAAAACGGCATTTCGTATCACTTATTAGCAATTTAAATAAGAGATATAATTTTGTAAAAAAAGAAAGAAACAATTTGTAGTTTTCTTCCGGTATTGGATTATTCAAACTTTGATATTCATTGGGCATAAGTGGTTATTGTGCAAATCCAAAGCACTCGACCCAAAAATAATCTACAATAATTTGTAGAAAATTTTACCAAAAACTACCCAACAAAATATCTTATTTTGCCTAAATTCATTTGTATAGAAAATTTTATTTAAAAAAAATTAAATTAAATTTGTATAGCAAATTTTGTCATAATTTTATTTCTATAGAAAATTTTGTCAAAATGTTTATTTCTATAGAAAATTTTGTCAAAATTTTATTTCTATAGCAAATTTTGTCATAATTTTATTTCTATAGAACATTTTGTCAACATTTTTATTTCTATAGAAAATTTTGTCAAAATTTAATTTAGGTTAGGTTACGAACATAAAATGCTTACGAATTCAATTCATATATAATTTTAGTGACATTTTAAGTGTTAAAAATTTTATAACTTTAATCATACTCATATTTTCAGTCAGGTTCTATAGGTAAATTACTCATAAAATTTTTCGTGAGTCACCACATTTTTCGTGAGTCACCACATTTTTCGTGAGTCACGACATTTAAAAGATTTTCGTGCGTGAGTACAAATTTTCTTTTCGTGAACGTGAGTCCTACCAAAAAATATCGTGCGTGAGTGTGCGTGAATAAGATTTCTCCGTCGTGAGTGTGCGTGAGCGTGAGTAAAATATTACTCACGTGCACACCTCTACTTCTCTCATATCACTGAGTGCTGCCCGATTCCATGTTAAGCTCAATGGCAAGGGACCTCCTTTTTATAGCCGAGTCCAAACGGCGTTCCACATTGCAGTGAAACCACTTAGAGAAGCTTTGAAACCCTCAGAAACCAGCATTACTGAGGTGGGATAATCCACCGCTGAAAAACTTTTTGGAGTTCGGTCGAAGCAGGAATCGAGCCCACGACCTTGTGTATGCAAGGCGGGCATGCTAACCATTGCACCACGGTGGCCCCTTTTGTCAAAATTTTATTTTCTAGAAAATGTTGTCAAAATTTTATTTCTATAGAATTTTGTCAACATATTATTTCTACAGAAAATGTCTATTGAAAATTTTGTCAAAATTTTATTTCTATTGAAATTTTGTAAAAAAATTAATTTTTATAGAAAATGTTGTTAAAATTTTATTTCTTTAGGAAATTTTGTCAAAATTTTTGTTTCTATAGAAAATTTTGTCCAAATTTTTGTTTCTATAGAAAATTTTGTCAAAATTCTTGTTTCTATAGAAAATGTTGTCAAAATTTTATTTCTATAGAAAATGTTGTCAAAATTTTATTTCTACAGAAATTTTTTTCAGAATTTTATTTCTAAAGAAAATTTTATCAAAATTTTATTTCAATAGAGTTTTATCAAAATTTTATTTCTATAAAAAATTTTGTGAAAATTTTATTTCTACATAAAATTTTGTCAACATTTTATTTCTACAGATGTTCTGTCTATTGAAAATTTTGTCAAAATTTTATTTCTATTGAAAATTTTGTAAAAAATTTAATTTTTATAGAAAATGTTGTCAAAATTTTATTTCAATAGAAAATTTTATCAAAATTTTATTTCTATAGAAAATTTTATCAAAATTTTATTTCTATAAAAAATTTTGTCACAATTTCATTTCCATAGAAAATTTTTTCAAAATTTTTTTTCTATAGAAAATTTTGTCATAATTTTTTTTATATAGAATTTTTTTTTTTTCAAAATTTTTATTTCTATAGAAAATTTTGTCAACATTTTTTACTTCTGTAGAAAATTGTATCAAAACTTTTTTTTCTATAAAAAGTGTTCTCAAAAATTTTATTTCTATAGAAAATTTTGTGAAAACTTTTGTTTCTATAGAAAATTTTGTCATAATTTTATTTCTATAGAAAAATTTTTCAAAATTTGTTTCTACACACAAAAAAAATTTTTCTGATTCAATCACCATATTAATTGATCCAATTATTTTTTTAATTGAAATGTCTTCAATCACTTAAATGATAGTATCAATCACAGTTTTAATTGGGCATAGAAAAAATTCTTGATTAAAAAATTAATTGATTTTTCAGAAAAATTCAATTAATTTTTTAATTGATTCAATTAAAAATTTAATTGATGTTGATTGCAAAACTCAATTAATTTATTAATTAAAAAAGGTAACTATTTTTAATTACTTTCTGAATTGACTTAAAGTTTTTATTTGGATTAACAAATGATTGTTTGAAATATATTTTTAATTAAAAATTAAAAAGTTAATTGTATCAATTAATTTTTTAATTAAAAATTTTAAAATTTTCAATCATTGACTTAATTAACTTAATGTTTCTATCATGATTAAAAAGTTAATTGTATCAATAAATTTATTAATTGAAAAAAATTTCAACTTCAATTAACTTTTTAATTGGAAATATTTTGGTGATATTTTTTTCTATATATAGGAAATATTGTAAAAATGTTATTTCTTTAGGACATTTTGTCAAAATTTTACTTCTTTAGGAAATTTTGTCAAAGTTTTTGTTTCTATAGAAAATTTTGTCCAAATTTTTGTTTCTATAAAAAATGTAATGTTTTTATTTCTATAGAAATTGCTTATTTCTATAAAAAATTTTGTCAAAATTTTATTTCAATAGAAAATTTTGTCAAAATTTTTTTCGATAGAAAATTTTGTCGAAATTTTTTAAAAATTTCATGCAAATTTGATAAAAACTATGGTTTCTAAAAGCCCAAGAAGTAAAATCGGGAGATCGGTCTATTTGGGATATAAACCAAAACATGGACCAATACACGCCATTTTCGGCTCTCATATTTAAGGTCCTAAAATACCTGTAGATTTCTCATTTCAGGCAAATTGGATAAAAACTACGGATTCCAGAAACCTAAAAAATAAAATCATTTCTTGCACACCTATTTGTATTCCTAAAAACCTCCAGATATTCGATTTCAGGCAAAGTGGACAACAATTACGGTTTCTAGAAGCCCAAAAAGTAATATCGGGAGATCGGTCTATCTGATAGCTATATCAAAACATGGACCTATACTCACCATTTTCGGCATACCTTTTTATAGTCCTAAAATACTTCTAGATTTCCAATTTGAGGCAAGTTCGATAAAAGCTACGGTTTCTATAAGCCAAAGAATAAAATCTGAAGATCGGTCTATATGGGGGCTATATAAAAACATGGTCCGATACTCATCATTTTCAGCACACCTCTTTATGGTTTTAAAATACCTCTAGATTTCTAATTTCAGGCAAATTGGATAAAAACTACAGATTTTAGATGGCCAAGAAGTAAAAACGGGAGATCGGTCTATATGGGGGCTATACCAAAACATGGACCGATACTCACCATTTTCGGCACACCTCTTTATTGTTCTAAAATACCTCTAGATTTCCAATTTCAAGCAAATTGGATAAAAACTACGGATTCTATAAGCCCAAGACCCCAAATCGGGAGATCGGTCTATATGGGGGATATACCAAAACCTGGACCGATACTCACCAATTTTAGCACACCTCTTTATGGTCCTAAAATACCTCTAGATTTCAAATTTCAACCAAATTGGATAATAAGAAAGAAATCGGGAAATCGGTCTATATGGGGGCTATACCTAAACATCAACCGATAGTCACCATTTTTGGCACATCTCTTTGTGGTGCTAAAATACCTTTAGATTTCCAATTTCAGGCGAATTGGATAGAAACTATCGATTCTAGAAGCCCTAGAAATATAATCGGGAGATCGGTCTATATGGGGGCTATACCAAAACATGGACCGATACTCACCATTTTTGGCACACCTCTTTGTGGTCATAAAATACCTCTAGATTTCCAATTTCAGGCAAATTGGATAGAAACTAAGGTTTTTATAAGCCCAAGACCCCAAATCGGGAGGTCGGTTTATATGGGGACTATATCAAAACTTGGACCGATATAGCCCATCTTCGAACTTGACCTGCCTGCAGACGAAAGACGAGTTTGTGCGAAATTTCAGCACGACTGCTTTATTATTGAAGACTGTAGCGTGATTACAACAGACAGACAGACGGACAGACGGACATGGCTATATCGTCTTAGAATTTCTCCCTGATCAAGAATATATATACTTTATATAGTCGGAAATCGATATTTCGATGCGTTACAAACGGAATGACAAACTTATTATACCCCCGTCACCATTCTATGGTGGTGGGTATAAAAATATATGTATATATATAAAATTTATTGTCATACCAGCTTACGAACTGCAATAAGATCAAGATTTCGAAATACAACACCAGAAGACCGACCGGTCGGTTATCGTCTTCAAAATGTTAAAAAAATGAAAAAATAGGATTCGGCCAACGTGTATTTATGAACAAAAATTTACTTCTAATTACTCAAGTAAAACAAGTAAGGAAAGTCTAAAGTCGGGCGGGGCCGACTATATTATACCCTGCACCACTTTTGGTGGAACAAAATGTTAGTAAAAAAATATGGGAAACATTTAAATCTGAAGCAATTTTAAAGAAACTTCGCAAAAGTTTATTTATAATGTATCGCTCGATATATATGTATTAGAAGTTTAGGAAAATTAGAGTCATTTTTACAACTTTCCAACTAAGCAGTGGCGATTTTACAAGGAAAATGTTGGTATTTTGACCATATATGTCGAAATCAAAAAAACATAAAGGGTGATACGGTCAAAATTTGGTCAAGGGGAAACGCGTGTAAATCGGTGAAATAGTTTATTTAAAAAATCAAATTAAATTTCTTTTTCAAGTTCAATTAGTATAAAATTCAGGAAAAATATTCAGTTAGGCTTTCGCTTTTCCAAATCCGAATTGCCGGGCCTCACGCTTGACACCTACCATCAGATTTTGTACAGCCACCTTGTCCACCTTCTTCGCCGCAGAAAGCCAGTTTGCCTTGAACTGCTGCTCGTCCTTAGCAGTTTTTTGGTCTTCTTTAGGTTCCGCTTGACAATAGCCCAGTATTTCTCAATTGGACGGAGCTCTGGCGTGTTGGGAGGGTTCTTGTCCTTGGGAACCACCTGCACGTTGTTGGCGGCGTACCACTCCATGGCCTTTTTACCGTAATGGCAAGATGCCAAATCCGGCCAAAACAGTACGGAACAACCGTATTTCTTCAGGAAAGGCAGCAGACGATTATTCAAATACTTTTTCACGTAAATTTCTTGGTTGACAGTCCCGGAAGCTATGAAAATGCTGCTTTTCAAGCCACAGGTACAGATGGCTTGCCAAGCCAGATATTTCTTTGCGAACTTTGACAGTTTTATGTGCTTGAAAATATCTGCTACCTTTCCCCTTCCTTTTGCCGTATAAAACTCCTGTCCCGGAAGCTGCTTGTAGTCGGCTTTGACGTAGGTTTCGTCGTCCATTACCACGCAGTCAAACTTCGTTAGCATCGTCGTGTACAGCCTCCGGGATCGCGCTTTGGCCGTCGTATTTTGTTTATCATCGCGATTTGGAGTCACTACCTTCTTGTAAGTCGATAGTCCGGCTCGTTTTTCGCTCGATGCACGGTTGTAGACGAAACACCCAGCTTATTTGCGGCATCTCGGAGAGAGAGGTTTGGGTTTCGCTTGAAACTACCGGCAACTCTCTTTTTGTAGTCTCAGGGGCTTCCGGTTTTCGATTTCCCCCCGATCCAGACTTCCTGACTATCGACAAACGTTCCCCAAACACTTTAATTACTTTTGTTACGGTTGATTTGGCAACTTTCAGCGATTTTGCCAGCTTTGCGTGCGAGTAGCTCGGATTTTCGCGATGCGCGAGCAAAATTTTGATACGCTGCTCTTCTTGCTTGGACGGCATTTTGACAACTGAAGAGTGAATTCCAAAATCAAAATAGGAGCAACATTCTACACACACACCTTCAAAATGAGGGGTGTTCAGGTTTTTTAAATGCAAAATTGAAAGAAATACGTCAAGTTTATATTGACCAAATTTTGACCGCATCACCCTTTATATATGGGAGCTATATATAAATCTGAACCGATTTCAACCAAATTTGGCACGCATAGCTACAATGCTAATTCTACTCCCTGTGCAAAAGATATATCTAAATCTGAACCGATTTCAATCAAATTTGGCACGCATAGCTTCAATGCTAATTATACTTCCTGTGCAAAATGTCAATTAAATCGGAGTAAAAGATTGACCTCTGTAGTCATATAAGTGTAAATCGGGCGAAAGATATATATGGGAGCTATATCTAAATCTGAACCGATTTCAATAAAATTTGGCACACTTGACTATAGTACTAATTGTTCTTCTTGTGCAAAATTTTAAGCAAATTAGGGTAAAACTCTGGCTTCTGGGGCCATATAAGTCCATATCGGGCGAAATATATATATATGGGAGCTATATCTAAATCTGAACCGATTTCTTCAAAAATCAATAGGGTTCTGTTCTGAGCCAAAACACATACTTGTGCCAAATTTAAAGTCGATTGGACTAAAACTACGACCTAAACTTTGATTACAAAAATGTGTTCACGGACAGACGGACATGGCTATATCGACTCAGAAGCCCACCCTGAGCATTTTTGCACCATGGGTCTATCTCGTCTCCTTCTGGGTGTTGCAAACATATGCACTAACTTATAATACCCTGTTCCACAGTGTGGCGCAGGATGTACAAATTGGGTGATAGTTAAATATAAATATGAACCACCTTCATCATTTCTATATTTTTTGGGGTATTATTGTCCAAATCAGTGATGAACGCTAATGAGAGGGCAACTTTTAGGCCTCACGATATGATTTCAGAATTGTATAATAATGTTTAACCAAGATAAGTAAAATTTTAAATTAGCGCTTGGTACCCCAATATAAAATCCTGTGTTTGTTTCTTTTCCAAATGCTTGCTTTGCACCCCTTGGTACGTTTTTATATCCAACACCATAGAATGGTGACGGGGTGTCATTCCGTTTGTAACACATCGAAATATCGATTTCCGACTATATAAAGTATATATATATTCTTGATCAGGGAGAAATTCTAAGACGATTTAACCATGTCAGTCTGTCGCCTGTCTGTCTGTCTGTTGTAATCACGCTACAGTCTTCAATAATGAAGCAATCGCGCTGAAATTTGGCACAAACTCGTCTTGTGTCTGCAGGCAGGTCAAGCTCGAAGATCGGCTATATCGGTCCAGGTTTTGATATAGTCCCCATATAAACCGACCTCCCGATTTGGGGTCTTGGCCTTATAGAAACCGTAGTTTTTATCCAATTCGCCTGAAATTGGAAATCTAGAGGTATTTTAGAAATAAAAAGAGGTGTGCCAAAAATGATGAGTATCGGTCCATGTTTTGGTATCGCCCCCATATACACCGATCTCCCGATTTACTTCTTGGGCTTATAAAAATCGTAGTTTTTTTTTAATTTGCCTCAAATTGAAAATGTAGAGGTATTTTAGGACCATAAAAAGGTGTGCCGTAAATGGTGAGTATAGGTCCATGTTTTGATATAGCCCCCATATAGACCGATCTCTAAATTTTACTTATTGGGCTTATAGAAACCGTAGCTTTTATCCAATTTGCCTGAAATTGGAAATCTAGAGGTATTATAGGACCATAAATAGGCGCGCCGAAAATGCTGAGTATCATTCAATGTTTTAGTATAGCCCGATCTTCCGATTTTACTTTTGGGCTTATATAAACCGTAGTTTTTATCTGATTTGCCTGAAATTTAAATATACTGGAATTTAAGAATTAAAAAAAAAACGTATATCGGATTTAGTTTTTATCGGTCCATTTGGAAAGGCCGATATCACTTCTTAAGGGTATAGAACGCGCATTGATTATGAAAATTGCTTGAAACTTAATGTAAAAATTTCCAGATTTTACTTCTCGTAATCATTTAAATAATGGAAATGAAAATCTACAGATTTTAGATTTCAAATCAAGACGTAATTTCATCATTATCCTGCAAACTTACAAGATAATGATTTCTCTAACTTACAAGTTAATGATTTATCTAAAACTCAAACAAAAATGGTTCTTATTAATCCAGAATCATGTATAGTCTTCATAGGTAAAATCTTTAAATTTAGCTTCGGGAAGTGTACTGGTTGAACTGCTCTGCTTGGGAGATGAGATCAAACCCCCCTGAAATTTCAAGGAAAACTATTTATAATATTTGATTCATGGTGGTGTGTATTTAAGATTCCGCCCGGCCGAACTTACTGCTTTATATACTTGTTTTTTAATGATGTAGAAATAAACAGAATTTGATGTTAATCATTGTTGTAGAGACCTGGTTTATTATCTGAACTGATTTCAATAAAATCCCCACAAAAATACCCAAAATCAAAATCTTCGTCCCCACCCACAAAAATATACTCAATTTGAGGATAAATCCCCAATACTTGCAACATTGAGAGCCACACACAATAGCAATCGATCGAAAAATACCCACATATTGATCGACAAATACAAGATTTGATTTTTCAACCGAATTTTCCCAGCGCAGTGATATGGCTCAAAACAACTAGAGAAATGTCGTAAATCAACCTTTTGCGAAAAAATTAAATTTTTTGGTAAATCGACTCAAATCGGTCTTTCATGTTGATCAAAAATCCGCTAATAGAACTGAACTTTGAAAATAAAGGGAAATTTATACAATTTTTTTTAAGCAAATCCGAAAATAGGTGGAGAAACATACATTGCACTGGTAAATTTGCCCAGGTTTCACGGGTCCGGGAAATAAGCATCCAAGGAAACAAGGCCCCAAAACGGAAATAAAATAAAATCCCAAACTATTTTTAGGTTAGCCTGATATCAATGCAGACTGGTTCAACGTCCAAATCATTTAAACTAGAAATTATTACAATATTTATTCGAGCTTATTGGACAGGAATATTAAGGGAATTGACATTATTAAGTTACTGAAAAGAAAATGCCAGATACCCATCTCGCAAACATTTATATTGAAAACAAAAAATAGCGATTGTGGTACAAAATTCGCTCGAATTTTTACAATCTTTACTCTCGAACACAATCTATTTTTTTTTCTTTTATGATTTTTGGCACTTTGTTTCATTGTAGTGGGATTTTATTGCATAATCAAAATGAGGCTTAATATCATTACGAAACAAATACCCAATTTTCGAGGCATTATTTCATTTCCATTTTGGGGTCTTATTTTCCCGAGTCGGTTTCACAAGAAATTCTCAAGCCTTTTTGGATCAACATTGTTGTGTATCAATCACTTTATTATTACTCACTCACTCATTTTATAAAAATTAAGATTTTGATTACCTAATTAAATAAACAAATAAATAATTGCATTTATCATAGCTGATATGGAAGATTTTTCCCAAGACTTTTAATTATTATATGGTCATCAAATATTCACATTTTTAAGGGTAATCAAATAATAAATTAAAACAAACGTAATTTTTGAAAAATTCTTAAATATTTTTTCCCAATATTTGAAAAAGTCGAAAAATCTACCTCTTATTAAGGAATCCACATTTCAATTCTGATTACAATGCCTAAAAGCAACAAACAACAAATCCTATTTTGACTATACCCCACTAAATATTTTCAACATGTGTGTCCATTTCTTTTCATCATTGTTTGCCTAGAATGTTAAAGTGCTATATAAAGTAATTAAAGAACATATCAAGAGGTATTAGTAGAGGTTATCACATAGAAATTAATTTTTCTTTAACTGGTCTATATAAATTAACCCATATTAATAATTACTGTAAATATTACCCTAGTCTTATGTGCAAGACGTGGTGTATAAGCAAATATTTTGCATAAAATATTCCATCGCCAATTTTTTTGTAAGTTTAATTTAAATTTGTAATTATTTTTTATCCATTACTTTGAACTCATAGCTAGAAGCACTATATGCTCGTGGTATAATTAAAGTGACTTCCTGAAACCCCATTATATCCCAGGGATCCCACGCTCAGAATGGCCTGATTCAATCTAGCCCTTAGATTTCCATCGTTCAGTCTGTCCATGTGTTAGTTGTTCCTAAAATATAGTCGAAAGTTTTTAAGCAAATATGTTTAGAGTGCCATGCACTTAACTCTGCCCGACTTCGTTTTATTTTCTATAATAAATTTGGTTGAAAAAGTTTGTTCACTTCATATTTATTTGATCAAGAAATTATCATCATATACAAATTTCGAATGTTTTTAGTAGTAGCTACATATATTAGCTATCATCATCATGATTTTTGCAATATTATGAGTGCTGACAGACAAGCAAGCAAACCTCGGAAGACAATAACCACATCAATATAAAATGTTTGGGTATTGGTGACTAAGCGTTATTGTGGTATTGGCTCATTGACTAATGGCAAAAAAACCAAACGAAATCAAAAATGACAAATTTGTTCCTCTTCGACATATGTGCTACGATTGTCATAAAATGAATGTATTCGCCGTTGCTCCACATACACTTTACATTGATAGCTTTAAGTCGCCATACCATTATTGCCTGCAATCGAGAGATACAACGATAACATACAAATAATAGGGCTAAAATTGTGCCGCCTTTTTGAAATTGAATCAAGTCCAACTTACAGTCCATCTACAAGTATTCTAAGGTGCAATGTAAAATGATGCAACAGTCACTAATAACGAATGTTCGTTATATTCCTTGTGAGGAGTCGAACTGAACTGACTTTTTAGTACTGCCACTAAAATTTCCTACTCCAATAAACATAAGGAAAGTGACTTAAATATACTTTTTTCCTTCTTCTTTTTGTCGGTATTTTTTTCCTGAATCTTATTAAACGGTGATTAATGCACGGTTTAGGAAATTTAAAATGCGAATAGCTGCTTTAACAGCACGATAAATAGTACTATAACATAGACAAAACGGCATTTCGTATCACTTATTAGCAATTTAAATAAGAGATATAATTTTGTAAAAAAAGAAAGAAACAATTTGTAGTTTTCTTCCGGTATTGGATTATTCAAACTTTGATATTCATTGGGCATAAGTGGTTATTGTGCAAATCCAAAGCACTCGACCCAAAAATAATCTACAATAATTTGTAGAAAATTTTACCAAAAACTACCCAACAAAATATCTTATTTTGCCTAAATTCATTTGTATAGAAAATTTTATTTAAAAAAAATTAAATTAAATTTGTATAGCAAATTTTGTCATAATTTTATTTCTATAGAAAATTTTGTCAAAATGTTTATTTCTATAGAAAATTTTGTCAAAATTTTATTTCTATAGCAAATTTTGTCATAATTTTATTTCTATAGAACATTTTGTCAACATTTTTATTTCTATAGAAAATTTTGTCAAAATTTAATTTAGGTTAGGTTACGAACATAAAATGCTTACGAATTCAATTCATATATAATTTTAGTGACATTTTAAGTGTTAAAAATTTTATAACTTTAATCATACTCATATTTTCAGTCAGGTTCTATAGGTAAATTACTCATAAAATTTTTCGTGAGTCACCACATTTTTCGTGAGTCACCACATTTTTCGTGAGTCACGACATTTAAAAGATTTTCGTGCGTGAGTACAAATTTTCTTTTCGTGAACGTGAGTCCTACCAAAAAATATCGTGCGTGAGTGTGCGTGAATAAGATTTCTCCGTCGTGAGTGTGCGTGAGCGTGAGTAAAATATTACTCACGTGCACACCTCTACTTCTCTCATATCACTGAGTGCTGCCCGATTCCATGTTAAGCTCAATGGCAAGGGACCTCCTTTTTATAGCCGAGTCCAAACGGCGTTCCACATTGCAGTGAAACCACTTAGAGAAGCTTTGAAACCCTCAGAAACCAGCATTACTGAGGTGGGATAATCCACCGCTGAAAAACTTTTTGGAGTTCGGTCGAAGCAGGAATCGAGCCCACGACCTTGTGTATGCAAGGCGGGCATGCTAACCATTGCACCACGGTGGCCCCTTTTGTCAAAATTTTATTTTCTAGAAAATGTTGTCAAAATTTTATTTCTATAGAATTTTGTCAACATATTATTTCTACAGAAAATGTCTATTGAAAATTTTGTCAAAATTTTATTTCTATTGAAATTTTGTAAAAAAATTAATTTTTATAGAAAATGTTGTTAAAATTTTATTTCTTTAGGAAATTTTGTCAAAATTTTTGTTTCTATAGAAAATTTTGTCCAAATTTTTGTTTCTATAGAAAATTTTGTCAAAATTCTTGTTTCTATAGAAAATGTTGTCAAAATTTTATTTCTATAGAAAATGTTGTCAAAATTTTATTTCTACAGAAATTTTTTTCAGAATTTTATTTCTAAAGAAAATTTTATCAAAATTTTATTTCAATAGAGTTTTATCAAAATTTTATTTCTATAAAAAATTTTGTGAAAATTTTATTTCTACATAAAATTTTGTCAACATTTTATTTCTACAGATGTTCTGTCTATTGAAAATTTTGTCAAAATTTTATTTCTATTGAAAATTTTGTAAAAAATTTAATTTTTATAGAAAATGTTGTCAAAATTTTATTTCAATAGAAAATTTTATCAAAATTTTATTTCTATAGAAAATTTTATCAAAATTTTATTTCTATAAAAAATTTTGTCACAATTTCATTTCCATAGAAAATTTTTTCAAAATTTTTTTTCTATAGAAAATTTTGTCATAATTTTTTTTATATAGAATTTTTTTTTTTCAAAATTTTTATTTCTATAGAAAATTTTGTCAACATTTTTTACTTCTGTAGAAAATTGTATCAAAACTTTTTTTTCTATAAAAAGTGTTCTCAAAAATTTTATTTCTATAGAAAATTTTGTGAAAACTTTTGTTTCTATAGAAAATTTTGTCATAATTTTATTTCTATAGAAAAATTTTTCAAAATTTGTTTCTACACACAAAAAAAATTTTTCTGATTCAATCACCATATTAATTGATCCAATTATTTTTTTAATTGAAATGTCTTCAATCACTTAAATGATAGTATCAATCACAGTTTTAATTGGGCATAGAAAAAATTCTTGATTAAAAAATTAATTGATTTTTCAGAAAAATTCAATTAATTTTTTAATTGATTCAATTAAAAATTTAATTGATGTTGATTGCAAAACTCAATTAATTTATTAATTAAAAAAGGTAACTATTTTTAATTACTTTCTGAATTGACTTAAAGTTTTTATTTGGATTAACAAATGATTGTTTGAAATATATTTTTAATTAAAAATTAAAAAGTTAATTGTATCAATTAATTTTTTAATTAAAAATTTTAAAATTTTCAATCATTGACTTAATTAACTTAATGTTTCTATCATGATTAAAAAGTTAATTGTATCAATAAATTTATTAATTGAAAAAAATTTCAACTTCAATTAACTTTTTAATTGGAAATATTTTGGTGATATTTTTTTCTATATATAGGAAATATTGTAAAAATGTTATTTCTTTAGGACATTTTGTCAAAATTTTACTTCTTTAGGAAATTTTGTCAAAGTTTTTGTTTCTATAGAAAATTTTGTCCAAATTTTTGTTTCTATAAAAAATGTAATGTTTTTATTTCTATAGAAATTGCTTATTTCTATAAAAAATTTTGTCAAAATTTTATTTCAATAGAAAATTTTGTCAAAATTTTTTTCGATAGAAAATTTTGTCGAAATTTTTATTTGAATTTGAATTTTTGTTTCTATAGAAAATTTTGTCAACATTTTTGTTTCTATAGAAAATTTTGTCAACATTTTTGTTTCTATAGAAAATTTTGTCAAAATTTTTATTTCTATAGAAATTTTATTACTATCTGTCCATATCCATGACCGGTCAATTGCCTTATATGTAGTCAACAAAGTTGCTGTGTGCGCTCTTCAAGTGCGGAGCTTATCACAAATTGCAGTGACATGGACAGACGACTTGAAGAGGGAAGTATTTTCGATTTCCTCAAATAGTGTGGCTTAATTGACCGCATTGAATGCCTTCAATAGGTTGAGCGCTTCGGGGACCGTCCTGTCACACGGCTTGGCTGTTTGATTCTCCTATTTATGTATGCTGTAATGGCACGTAAAGCTTGGTAGTATTATGCACCTTACGGAATCACTGTTAATGGTTGGCAACTGGAAAATTCTCAAAAATATTCATTAGTCCAAGGGCAACAACTACTTTCTTAACTCTAGTAATCGATGGGTTCCTTTTCTGATACTCGGCATCTTCATATGAAATATATCACCTTACAAAATGGTGTGCATTTCATCCGAAATCTTCCTTGGATATCTTTCAGCCAAGATGGAATTCTTTCATTTTAATTTAAAATAAATGCACACATCTTCTCATTTCGGGAAATTCAACACCCTCTGCCCTTAAAAAAAACTACAACTATGCAAAAAACAACGCACTGTTACTTAAGTCAATTACCATTCTACACTAGAATCCCATAGTCTATAGGTGACAAAGTGTGTTACCAGTGTTTTGTAGCAAAACAACAAGAAAAACTAGATACTCGAAAAAACTAAAGCATGTCCTTCATTTCCGAAACACATAAAAGAGCCTCTTGGCGAAAAGTGGGGCAAGTTTACAATGAATGAGTGAGTGACTGAATGAATGGAAAACAAAAAGCGTGAAATTGTTTTGTACATAAAAAAGTAAAAAAAAAAGCAACAGAACAAAAAAACACCACCAACCAAAATAGAAAGGAGTTTAGTCAACTATTCTAGGAAAGAAAAAAAACAATGTCTAAAAATAAAATTAAATAAGAAATGTGATAAAGAATCCACAACAATGTCAAAAGAACGCGTCACTTTTGTTTTTAGTTTACACCAAAGAATGTGTGACGTTTTCCTTATTGGTCTAGTAAACATGGTCATATCAAACATTATAGGGACATTTAAGATTTATGACTAAATCGATTAATGACAATCTGGGGAAAAAACATTTAATTTTTTATTCTTATCAATTTCACTATTAATTTTACATGCAACAGTATGCCAAAGGGGTGGTGTAATGGTTGATACATCCATCTCATGAACTATTGACGAGTTCTACTCATTCCACACCGTAAATTTGATGGCATATACATACAATGAAAAATAAACCTTCAGGATGTTGAAGATGTCAAATCTATATAGGGGATGCCCTTTATGTTTCGGGATTAGAGCACAAAAGCAAATATTAATCGAAAATCGTTTTTCTTTTCCCGTTTTTCAAAATATTTCCCATTAAGATATTTGCTGCTCTGAGGTATCTCATGCATGCATTCTGTACGCATCAACTGCTTCGCTTCGTCATGTGTTGATCAGTCGACTACTGCTTAATATCGGCCTCATACGCGAGATCGTATTTTTGAGGCGTTTCTTTCGACCAATCGGTCTTTTTTGAGCAATTGACAAATTGCTTAGCTCCCAACGCGAACAAATTTTTATGACGGTTAAATGTTAATGCAATATCGATTGTATGCTGATCCCACTAATCGATGTCAATCGACATGTCTTCTTTTTTTGAGCGATAGACAAATTGTGTGGCGCCCAACGCAAACAAATTTTTTTGGCGGTTTAATGTTAATGCAATATCGATTGTACGCTGATCCCACTAATGTCTCAGGATGTCTCAATCTCAAGATAAATTTCCGCATCTGTCACGATGTCAATCGCCATGAGTCTTTTGTTTTTGAGCGATTGACAAATTGTTTGGCGTCCAACGCAAACAAGTTTTTTTGGCGGTTAAATGGTAATGCAATATTGATTGTACTCTGATCCCACTAATGCCTAAGGATGTCTCAATCTCACGATCGATGTCAATCGACATGTCTTCTTTTTTTGAGCGATTGACAAATTGTTTGGCGCCCAACACAAACAAATTTTTTTGGCGGTTAAATGTTAATGCAATATCGATTTATACTCGTCGCACTAATGCCTAAGGTAGTTTCTCACGATAGGTCTCACGACGATCTTGCAATATCAGTTGGCGCTCAGCACAACCTTCACGAAATTCATCTGAATTGAATCCATCGAGTCCCTAGCCGACACGCAATGATTTCATAATTGTAGAAACATGTTTTTTACCAATCTGAGTAATATTAAAAATTTGCACTTGAGCCCGCAAAAAATAAAACCATGTGTCCCTTTCAAGCTCAAATGTTCCATATCCCATTGCCTGCTGTGAAAAAAAGTGGAGCCAAATTTTGTTTTCTTGGAATTTTGATGATTCAATTCGCTTCTTTTTTCAATAAACAGAATTTCATATGATCCTGATTTATTATACTGAACCTATTTCGAAAAAAGTCGCAAGTTTATGGAAATTCCACGCCAAATTCCAAAGTCCTCAACTCAAAAATTTCGACGTCATTCACAAAATAAATATCCCGAATTTGGGGGATACTTGCAACTCTCGAAGTAAGCAACGGACCATGCAGGCCACACACATCTAGAGAAGCTCCGGCAGCTTGGTTGGGATGTTTTATTGTATGCATCTTATAGTTTGGATCTGGCCACAACAGATTCAGGTGAAAATTTTCGTCGCTGAAAGTCATGTCAAGCCAAGGAAGTCCAAAAAAATTAAATTTAAATGGAAACATGTATATTGCCACTTCTTAAATAAAATATGCTTCCAATATTAAAATATCCCCAAAAAAAAGTGGTAGAGAGTTGATTGCGGTGTATATGTTGTCATGAATTCCAAGGCAATGCCACTTAGTAAATATTTAATATCATCGTGTGTAAATATATTTAAAAGAAAAGTAAAAGTGTAAGAAAATCATAAAAAAACATAACATGGGAATAGTGAAGAACATGTGCTAAATCATTAATAGCGAAGCATGTTTAGTCTATGGTAAAAATATAGTATGGGGAATGACCCCCAAAAATCAACAAACTCACATACATACAAGCACGTCGAATCATCGCTCACGAAGAATTAGGTATAAAAACAAAACAGAGAAAAAAGCAAAACATCGATATAGAAAAAAATCTTGCATGCAACATTAACATGAAAATTTTGTCTGAGGTTAAACTATTGAGTAAATGGATGGGTGGTAAAGAATTAGTACTGGGAACTATAGGCACGCAAAGAAGGTGAACCAAAAAACAAAAAAGGTACCACCCCATCCTCCCATAGTACAGAGCAAATACTTTTGGCAAATATAATAAAAAAAAGCCTTTCTTACTAAAGCCAAAAAAGAAAACACTCATTGGCTACCAAACATACCCACAAACTCATTGACATAGAACCATGAGAAATATATTTCTTTAGAGTGAAATAAGAAACAAAATTCTGAAATGTGACGACAAGAATATGACAAACACTGTGAGAGAAATAAGGCAGCCATCCGACGACTGAATGAGAAAAATCGCAATGGTAAATGGCATTTTGTGGAAAATGAGAATACAAGAGGGAAAATTCAAAATTTCGTTGTTTCTGTCTCGGAAGGTATCGATGTAATATATAATCTAAACACACAAAAATAGTGATTAGGGGATGACGACTGTTGCATAAACAATAAACGATGACAGCATTGTGATTGTTTTTGCCAAAAAATATTAAAATGAAAATCATACAATTGAATTTCTTTTTTTTTTGGTATTTATTTAGGATTCCATTTATTATAGTTTTATGCTATTTAATGTCTACTTTTATCCAGATACAACCTTTCCTTTGTATACAACTCGCTTTCTTAAGGTTAATATCCTATTATTGGCCTCATTTGATTTATTGTGTTGTCTTAGTACATTGAAATTTAAATTGAATATATTAGAATCCTAATAATCTTAAACAAAAAACTTCCCCCATAATGTCTAAAAACTAGATTTTCTTTATTAAATGTGTGTTGTTGGAGGAAGATATTTAGCAAATACTTTTAAAATACGAAATACTTTTTTCTATCTAAATTGTAGATAAATCGTATTTTTATATTTACCACGTATGAACGAGAGGGTATCCGTTTACATTCTTGCATTTGGAAGGCAAAACGAAGTTTGAAATCAACAAATTTACACTTGGATTTTTTATTAGATGCCCCGAAAAGGCTACAACAGACGATATATATAATGGTTATAATGTAGTCCAGAATAATTTTATTTCTATAGAAAATATGTTTCAAAATTTCATTTCTATAGAAATTTGTTTCAAAATTTTATTTCTATAGAAAATTTTGTCAAAATTTTATTTCAATCAAAATGTTGTGAAATTTTTATTCTACTGAAAATTTTGTCAAACTTTTATTTCTATAGAAAATTTTGTCAAAATTGTTCTTTCTATAGAAAATTTTGTCAAAACTGTTGGTCTATAAAAAATTTTGTCAAAATTTTTGTTTCTATAAACATTTTGTCAAAACTTTTGTTTCTATAAAAATGTTGTCAAAATTTTTGTTTCTATAGAAAATTTTGTCAAAATTTTATTTCTATAGAAAATTTTGTCAAAATTTTATTTCTATAGAAAATGTTGTCAAAATTTTATTTCTATAGACTATTTGGTCAAAATTTTATTTCTATAGAAAATTTTGTCAAAATTTTATTTCTATAGACAATTTTTTCAAAATTTTATTTCTATAGAAAATTTTGTCAAAATTTTATTTCTATAGAAAAGTTTGTCAAAATCTTATTTCTATGGAATATTTTGTCAAAATTTTATTTCTTTAGAAAATTTTGTTAAAATTTTATTTCTAGAGAAAATTTTTGTCAAAATTTTATTTCTATAGAAATTTGTTTCAAAATTTTACTTCGATAGAAAATTTTGTCAAAATTTTATTCTATAGAAAATTTTGTCAAAATTTTATTTCTTTAGAAAATTTTGTTAAAATTTTATTTCTATAGCAAATTTTGTCAAAATTTTATTTCTATAGAAAATTTTGTCACAATTTTATTTCTATAGAAAATTTTGTCAAATTTTTATTTCTATAGAAAATGTTGTCAAAATGTTATTTCTATAGAAATTTTTTCGCAAACTTTTATTTCTATAGAAAATTTTTGTCAAAATGTTATTTCTATAGAAAATGGTTGTCAAAATTTTATTTCTACAGAAAATTTTGTTAATTTAGTCAACGCAATGGTTTTAAAGCTGAGATCAAAACAACAAATAAAATTTTATTTCTATTGAAAATTTTGTCAAAATTTTATTTCTATAGAAAAAATTTTTGTCAAAATTTTATTTCTATTGAAAATTTTGTCAAAATTTTATTTTATTTATTTATTTATTTCATAAAGAGTCAAGTCGCTAGACCATATATGACCCAAAAACTACACAATTCTTTGAATAATTGACTTAATTTATAACATATTATTTATTTCTATAGAAAATGTTGTCAAAATTTTATTTCTGTAGAAAATTTTGTCAAAATTTATTTCTATAGAAAATTTTGTCAAAATTTTATTTCTATAGAAAATTTTGTCAAAATTTTATTTCTATAGAAAATTTTTTCAAAATTTTATTTCTATAGAAAATTTTGTCAAAATTTTATTTCTATAGAAAATTTTGTCAAAATGTTATTTCTATAGAAAATTTTTCCAAAATTGTTTTTCTATAGAAAATTTTTGTCAAAATAAGAGGAAGGAAGCACGCTCAAAATAAACCCAGCCAACTGCACTCACATCGATGATGTGACGTTGGCAAAGGAAAAGAGAAATGTTTGTACAGATTTATTTAGGCAAAGGCCAACTACTATAAACCTTTTTTCGGAGGGTTCGAGTGTGGTTCACTTTGGGTTTAGTGAACTACCCGAATATAGACATTTGTTTCAAAATTTTATTTCTATAGAAAATTAGGTCAAAATTTTATTTCCGTCAAAATTTTGTGAAATTTTTATTCTACTGAAAATTTTGTCAAAATTTTACTTGTATAGAAAATTTTGTCAAAATTGTTGTTTCTATAGAAAATTTTGGCAAAACTGTCGTTCTATAAAAATTTCGTCAAAATTTTATTCTGATAATTGGTTGATAGTTTTGCTGCAAGAAGAGGATGCTGATGGGGAATGTGGTAATTCCGAAACGTGGGTCCATCCATCGTGGGTCCAATTTGACAAACATTCTTCTCCACTGTTGATTAAGCTACTCTTGTAGTTTAGTCAACGCAATGGTTTTAAAGCTGAAATCAAAACAACAAATAAAATTTAATTTCTATAGAAAATTTTGTCAAAATTTTATTTCTATAGAAAATTTTTGTCAAAATTTTATTTCTATACAAAATTTTGTCAAAATTTTATTTCTATAGAAAATTTTGTCAAAATTTTATTTCTATAGAAAATTTTTGTCAAAATTTTATTTCTATAGAAAATTTTTCTCAAAATTTTATTTCTATAGAAAATTTATGTCAAAATTGTATTTCTATAAAAATTTTGTCAAAATTTTATTTCTACATACAGACGAGTTTAAAGTTGTTTATAGTTGTTTTCCTAATTTGGCGTACTCTTTCTAACATTTCGGCCAATATCTTACGAATAAATGCTTCAATGTTGTCTTCCAATGCGTCAATTGAAGCGGGTTTGTCTAAGACGGTTTCATGATTAAATTGAAGATGTTTGACAGTAAAACAAACCACGAAACGTGTCAGTGAGAAAAAAAATCTCGAAGCGTGTGTTTACAAGTGTTGCCAAAAAGATATCTAAACAAGTATATACAGCAGTAAGTTCGGCCGGGCCTAATCTTTTTGAACCATGGACGTTAATTTGAACCATGGACGTCGTGAATGGGCAGAATGGTTCCACGAAATGGCAACAGTGGATGATCAATTTTCGAAGAAAATCATCTTCAGTGATGAGGCACATTTTCACCTCAGTGGATTCGTCAATAAACAGAAACTAACAAATTTTGTTAGTTTAGTCAACCGCAATGGTTTTAAAGCTGAGATCAAAACAACAAATAAAATTTTATTTCTATAGAAAATTTTGTCAAAATTTTATTTCTATAGAAAATTTTGTCAAAATTTTATTTCTATAGAAAATTTTTGTCAAAATTTTATTTCTATAGAAAATTTATGTCAAAATTGTATTTCTATAAAAAATTTTGTCAAAATTTTATTTCTATAGAAAATGTTGTCAAAATTTTATTTCTATAGAAAATGTTGTCAAAATTTTATTTCTATAGAAAATTTTGTCAAAATTTTATTTCTATAGAAAATTTTGTCAAAATTTTATTTCTATAGAAAATTTTGTCAAAATTTTATTTCTATAGAAAATGTTGTCAAAATTTTATTTCTATAGAAAATTTTGTCAAAATTTTATTTCTATAGAAAATTTTGTCAAAATTTTATTTCTATAGAAAATGTTGTCAAAATTTTATTTCTATAGAAAATGTCAAAATTTTATTTCTATAGAAAATTTTGTCAAAATTTTATTTCTATAGAAAATTTTGTCAAAATTTTATTTCTATAGAAAATTTTGTCAAAATTTTATTTCTATAAAAAATTTTGTCAAAATTTTATTTCTATAGAAAATTTTGTCAAAATTTTATTTCTATAGAAAAAAGATAGGAGAAAACCTATTAAAAGAGCCAAGTGTATCGAATTAACAGACTATATTAAAATACGAGTATAAATTGTCACTTTTCCGAAAGGTTTCTTCTGTTTTTTATATACTAAGTATTTACCAGACCTCCTTCGTATAATTAAATCTAATTACAATTCTCTACTCTTTAATATAAGGCATCTTATTGCACCCAAATCCTATTTTGCCCAAAACTTTTATTATTGCATTATGTAACAATGTTATGTAATTTTTTGTTTTTCTTTGTTTTATTATTATTTTCTTCAAGAATTATCATACATTTATTGCATCTTTTAAGGCTTCTTTTACACATAAGAAATAGCAAATGTATTGATTGTTTGTGTCCATCATTCATATACCGCACGAAATTGTGTGCAAGGCAGAAAATATATAACAATAAACTTTGTTCATTCATAACTTAATTCTTAGGAGAGTGTGAAAAATCATAATCACCATCGTAGAATAGTTGGACATTCCTTAAATGTAGCAAATCCATAATGAATCATAACGAACTAACAAAGTCGTTTGTGGCTAATGCATTAACTATGGAACCTTATTAAGAAAAATAGTGAATTCACATGATTAGTGGGGAAATGAGTTAATAGAACGAGCGGAATGAAACAAAACTTCATACTAAGGAGTGCCGTAAATTATTTCGGGACTTTTACAGTTTGATTAAGACATTTGGTGTATGCCGTTGTAGGGAACATAGTGAAAAATCGACTTTTCAATTTTTTTTTCAGAATTTGGAAATTAATGCTTTTCAAAATTTAAAATCCAATTCAATTCAAAAGCCAATTTTGACCAACATACAAGGCCGTTACACTTTTCGTTTTTCTTTAAACTGTTATCTCAGTCTTTTTTTTATTATTGAAATAAGAACAACCGTCGCAATATAATGATGTCCTTAACTTCAATCAAATCATTATATCAATTCCACTTCTGGAGTGTTTATATTTGATTAAGCTGATTAGTATTCCACCAGTTCTTAATTCTTCTGCTACCCCCACGATATGTGTAGCCGGGATCTAAAACTTTCATTTTTGGTCAGAATTCTATGCGAATTAACCGTACTGGAAATCTTTGCGGATTCAGATCCTATCTATGGACATAATCGAAATCTTAACTCCCATGTAATAGTGGGATCTTTGGAAACTTCTACTGAAAGAAAGAACATTGTCATGTACGTTATAATTGGATTTACACATATTCACGTTCAAATAGTTTCGTTAAACGTTAAAGTGGACAGAACTCATTGAATAGAGAGAAGTTCACGGTATATAAAGCAAAAATTCGTTTTTTGATCTATAATCTTCTGAAAGCTCTGGAAAAGCTGATATAAAGCGTACCAAACACATTCCACAGAATGACTAGGTAACTTCTACTCGAATTGCACTCACTGTCTATCGGTGAATACACACTGGTAGCTTTATGCACATAATAGTCTCGCAACAAAATATATATTTTATCCACTACAACATAAAAACCATTTAATAATAGTTGATAGGTTTAATAACTTTTGGACATCTCTCCTTTTTTGAATAAATGAATGATAAAAGTGGTGGCAGATATCATACAGACGAGTTTAAAGTTGTTTTCCTAATTTGGCGTACTCTTTCTAACATTTCGGCCAATATCTTACGAATAAACGCTACAATTTTGTCTTCCAATGCGTCAATTGAAGCGGGTTTGTCTAAGACGGTTTCATGATTAAATTGAAGATGTTTGACAGTGAAACAAACCACGAAACGTGTCAGTGAGAAAAAAAATCTCGAAGCGTGTGTTTACAAGTGTTGCCAAAGAGATATCTAAACAAGTATATACAGCAGTAAGTTCGGCCGGGCCTAATCTTTTTGAACCATGGACGTCGTGAATGGGCAGAATGGTTCCAAGAAATGGCAACAGTGGATGATAAATTTTCGAAGAAAATCATCTTCAGTGATGAGGCACATTTTCACCTCAGTGGATTCGTCAATAAACAGAATTCCCGCATTGGGGCGAATGAGAATCCAAGAGTGATTGTTGAAGAACCAATGCACCCACAAAGAGTGACTGTTTGGTGCGGTTTATGAGCTGGCGGCATCATCGGGCCGTATTTTTTCCAAAATGAGGCCGGTCAGACAATGACTGTGAATGGTGTTCGCTATCGCGAGATGATAACGAACTTTTTATGGCCCGAATTGGAAGATATGGATGTGGACGATATGTGGTTTCAGCAGGACGGTGCCACTTGCCACACAGCTAACGAAACAATGGCTCTTTTGCGCAACAAATTCAATGGCCGTGTTGTCTCACGTAATGGCGATGTCAATTGGCCGCCAAGATCATGTGATTTGAGACCGTTGGACTTTTTTCTTTGGGGTTATTTGAAAGAAAAGTTGTACGTCGATAAGCCAGCAACAATTCAAGAGCTAAAGGATGAGATAATTCGGCACATTACCGGCATAGAACCTCCATTATGCCTCAGCGTCATCGAAAATTTGGACCATCGGATGAAGGTGTGTGTGTAACCGAGGTCGCGGCGCCCATTTGGCCGATATTTTGTTCCATACATAATTGAGTAATACCAATATATCATAATAAAATAAAATTACAACAATTTCCTAAATAGTTTGTGTTTTATTCAAAATCAACATCGGCCCTTGAAATTTTAAGCACCCTTTAAAACATGGACCGGTATTCACCGTTGGATAAAAACAAAGGTTTCTAGAATCGCAAACAATAAAATCAGTTCTTGCACACGTATTTATAGTCCTAAATAATCTCCAGATGTTCAATTTTAGGCAAATTGGACAACAGTTTCTACAAGCCAAAAAAGTAATATCGGGTGATCGGTCTATGTGGGGGGCTGTACTAAAACATTGACCGATACTCATCATTTTCGCCGCACCTCTTTATAGTCCTAAACTACCAATAGATTTCCAATTTCAGGCAAATTGGATAAAAACTACGGTTTATATCAGCCCGAGAAGTAAAATCGGGAGATCGGTCTATATGGGGGCTATGTCAAAACATGGACCGATAGGTTAGGTTAGGTTAGGTTAGGTGGCAGCCCGATGTATCAGGCTCACTTAGACTATTCAGTCCATTGTGATACCACATTGGTGAACTTCTCTCTTATCACTGAGTGCTGCCCGATTCCATGTTAAGCTCAATGACAAGGGACCTCCTTTTTATAGCCGAGTCCGAACGGCGTTCCACATTGCAGTGAAACCACTTAGAGAAGCTTTGAAACCCTCAGAAATGTCACCAGCATTACTGAGGTGGGATAATCCACCGCTGAAAAACTTTTTGGTGTTCGGTCGAAGCAGGAATCGAACCCACGACCTTGTGTGTGCAAGGCGGGCATGCTAACCATTGCACCACGGTGGCTACATGGACCGATACTCACCATTTTCGGCACACGCTTTCGTGTTCCTAAAATACCTATAGATTTCCAATTGGATAAAAACTACGGTTTATATCAGGGGCTATGTCAAAACATGGACCAATACTCACCATTTTCGGCACAGGCTTTCGTGTTCCTAAAATACCTCTAGATTTCCAATTTCAGGCAAATTGGATAAAAACTACGTTTTCTATAAGCCCAAGAAGTTAAATCGGGAGATCGGTCTATATGGGGGCTATACTAAAACATGGACCGATACTCACCATTTGTGACACACCTCTTTATAGTTCTAAAATACCTCTATTTCTCCAATTTCAGTCGAATTGGATAAAAACTAAGGTTTCTATAAGCCCAAGACCCCAAATCGGGAGGTCGGTTTATGTGGGGACTATATCAAAACCTGGGCCGATATAGCACATTTTCGAACTAGACCTGCTTGCAGACAAAAGACGGGTTTGTGCAAAATTTTATCACGATTTCTTCATTATTGAAGACTGTAGCGTGATTACAACAGACAGACAGACGGACATGGTTATATCGTCTTAGAATTTCTCGCAGATCAAGAATATATACTTTATATAGTCGGAAATAGATATTTCGATGTATTACAAACGGAATGACAAACTTATTAGACCCCGGTCACCATTCTATGGTGGTGGGTATAAAAATATCATCATTATGGTAGGTTTGGTTTAGTTACAGTCAGGCTCACTTAGACTATTCAGTCCATTGTATCACCGCAGTGGTAAACTTCTCTCTTATAGCTGAATGCTGTCCATATTTAGCTCAATGGTAATGGACCTTCTTTTTATAGCCGAGTTCAAATGGCATTTCATATTTCAGTGAAACCACTTTGAACACTTTGAAATGTCATCAGTATTTATCGCTATTTCACTTTATGGTATCGTAAATATTTTTTTTAATCATCTTGAATCATATACTGTATTTATGAGATTGTAGTCTTTTGTATGTGAAATTATAAATTAAACAAACAAACAGAGAAGGGACAATCCCCTGCTGAAAATTTTTTTGGTGTCCGATAGAAACTGGGAATGAACCTACGACCCTTTGTAGCAATGCAGCCATGCTAACCAATTGCACCACATTTCAGAAGTGCATCATGGTTACCTGATTCTTTCAAATTTAGTAATGATTTTACAGTTAATAATGAAAATTCGTCAAATTTCGATAGGATACCGTGATCCAAACCTTTAATTGTATCGACAATTTTTTCGATACGATAATGAATTCGATATCGAATGCCGTAAATAGCCCCAGTTCTTTGATAACAAATTTGAGGCATTACTTTCCAGAAGTGAACCAAGATTACTTGATTCTTCCAAATTTAATGATGGCTTTACAGCACTCAGATTAGACAGATTGGCTAAGGTTTAATATTTCAACAAGTGCCAGCATAAAAATGCACTTAGTCAAGCTACAATCTATTTCTTAGATTTCGTCTAAACCATTGCAAAAGATGACGGATGAAATCTTCGCCATGCCTTCAGTTTTAGGTTCAGAGTTCTAAGATTTATCTTACATCCGCCTTACGGCTTCAAATTACAAAGTTGAGCAAATAAATGAAATTTTGTGCATGATCAGGCAGTTCCAATGCATTGCAGTGTATAAGTGTATAACAAGTAGAAATGCATATATGATAGATTCGCGAAAAGAACCAGGTGACCAATTAAAGTTTAAAAAAGGGCCATTTCCATGATTAAGGATGATGACATAGAACTAAAAACAAATAACGATATACGGGCTTTATGCAACTAAGAAAGTAGGAAATTAATGAACTAATTTTTGTTAGGAAATACAACGGAATCACATTGCCTGTTTCTGAAAACAACAGACAGAATGTTACCCCCTATATATTGTTTTGTGCATTTTGGTTCAATCACCCTTTATAAAAGATGAAATATCATTCAGTATTTTGTCAAAATTTAAATCTTTGTAATTTTTTGTTGACCCTAATTGTCTTCAAAGTAACAATGAAATTAGTTGTTCCAATTTGAAATCGATTTAAAAAGCTCCGAAGAAAATTATCTCAAAGCAATTAGAAAATTGTAGATTATTTTCTAAATACATACCAATGTCCAACACAAATTGTCACCATATACCCTCTTTCTCTTCAATAATTCTTATCAGGCCATATGAAAATAACCAAAACAAAATTCAAATTCCAAATGCAAGAGTAGCACCTACGAGTACCACTTGTTAAGGTTTTCTGCTTGCAATTGATAAAACTATGCCAATGACATGCAAAAGTGAAACAATGGAATAAGTGAATGTCAAAGTTCGCTTCATCGACCTCCCTACGGAAATAAAACATATAAAGAATTTGCGGTGAAGTTAGAGTCTCTCATCCTATATATGATGGGATTAAAAAAAAAAAAAAAAGAAAGTACGATGATGAATTTCAAATAAGCTCCCCCATTCAGAGTAAAAATAAACAACAGCAAAAATTAATTAGTTTTTAGGCGAAAATATATAAAAAAAAAATAAAAACAAAACGCCCATGTTCTAATTCTAGACCAAACGGGGGGATATACTAGTACACGCACACACGTCAGTCAGCGCTAAACAGCAAACATATGGGCCCACCATGCACATGTCAAGCGCCTAGACAACACCACATTCTATCAGTCATCCGTAAATAAGGAATTCCTCTGAATTCCCTTTCTAAATGAACACCTTAAAGCCCCATACATACAGAGGTCCACAATTACTCAAGTCATTCACTCATGTCTTACATTGAAAAAAGTCTATCCTTCCTGCCTTTGCTGCTGGCTGCATAAGGTTCCGTGTGTTCATATTACCCAAACGTTACACATTTAACCATATTATCAACGTCGCAACGAATGTGCGTTTCGTGTTCCGGGGGTGCGCGGAACTGTTTTCAAGAGGGGGTTCCTCATTATGAAGAAGCATCTGACTACTTACCTCGAAAGCGTAGTTCATTTGGTGGGTCAATGATCAGCTTGGCTCTTAACTGGGCTTCTGTAAAACCAGACATGGTTATGGATTTGCTGTTTCTGCTTTTCTAAAACGATTGGTCAACAATAACAATGTTTGGTTAGATGCTACAGAATTTTCGCAAATATTTAATTAATTTTATTTGCTATACTTCTACTTGTTCTTCTTCTTCTTCGTTTTTTGTGTGTGGTTCTTGCGCTTCTTCTATTTATTCAACCTTCGCTTTCGTTTATGGCGATGATGATGATGACTTGATGACTGCACGGGAATTTTTTTGTGCTACCAAAAAAAATTATTCGTTTTTTGCCACCGATTTAATTTTTCACGCCGGGTCTCAAATTGCAGTTATCCCGAATGCGTAAGTTTCGTTTTATTCAAACTTCAAAATGTTTTACTTAGGAAATAAGTTAACTTTTTACACAATTAGATTCAGGAAATTTCCTTCTTTTTCTTTTGGATGAACACACAAATTTCCTTAGAATTTCTTCCTTTTTCCTGTGAATTTCTATATTTTTGCGAACCTTTTCGAGCGACACGATTAACACGATTGAAAACGATGGGGGCAGTGTTGCCACATTATGTCCATCATTGTGCTCTCAAATTCTTATTATTTTACCCCTAAAAATATGAGAAATATTTGGTCTAAATCTCCTAAAAATTCTCAAGTTATGGTTGTCTTTCCCACTCTGTGTGAACGTTTAGAAACACTGGCATCTCTGCATTCGTTTTTCTTTTTCAAATTTGTAGGGCTATTGCATTATCCCTGTCACACACATAAACAACATTTGTATAGTTGATTATAAGAGAGAGAGGGTAATATAAATGATGCAATAAAAGAGAATGCAAAAATATTTTATGACTTGCAATTATGGTTGCCACTTTGGCGGACAAATAATTTGAATTGTATTCTCTAATTGCAGGAAGGAAATGGACTTCATGCAAAGGCCGGTATTAAGTTCGCATTATCTTGCTAAAATTGCCATTTTTTCACGATTACTTTTCATTTTAAAGCAAATAAACTTCTTTAATTAACAATGTTTATAGCACAGATTTTATTTATGCGCTTTACACACTATCAGTTATTCCGGGCGACAGTGCTCATGTCGAACATATCCAATATATTGTGCACATTATAAGTTAAGTCCGAAGGCATAATCGGTACTGCTGCATGTTTATGGGATCGATAACACATTTACCGATTATTTAGTCATCGCCGACAAGTCGTATCGATCCGACACACTGTAAGATTCTTTACAAACACCGACATTCCGTCCGGAATAACTGATAATCTGTAAAGCGCATTGGAGTGGGTAAACGCAACAATGGCGATAGGCGTTTGGCGCAAATTAAAATCTATTTTAACCCTCTAATGCCCTCAGCTGGCAAAAAAATTGGGGCATTAGAGGGTTACTGCTTGTTTCTGTATGTCGAACAAGCTCTATCGATCGACTGAAATGCGTAGAAACAGCTGATTTTTGGTTATAAATTCAGCTGTTTGTTTCCATTTCAGTCGATCGATAGAGCTCGTTTGACATACAGAAACAGGCTATTAATTCCTTGGCAGAAAATGGTATAGTGTTACCATCGCTTATCATTTTTTTGTCACCATTGTTGTTGCCTGGCCACGTGGAGATTATTTTTCTTGAAATAACTCAACAAAAAACAAGCCATTGCATGCTTTTTATTCAACTTCAAAGTTTAATATTGAAAAATAATGCTGTATTGACAACAAAAAAACGCTAAGAAACATGAACAAATGAAATATTCGCCGACAAGCTTATTGTATCTATCGGCGCGGCAAAAATGTTTCGCCCATCGCTATGTTTAAATTTACACACTAATACGAACGGACCATAGGACTGGGGCAACTCCGATGCGCTTCCTAATTATAGGGCTGTTTTTTTTAGCACTGGATACCCTAAGCCGTGAAGGACTAAAAGAAAACAGAGTACTCGAGAGTACTTATTCAGGACATCTTATCCAGGATATCAAAAAAAAAATGCAACACTGTCATCAGCTGTTTAAAAACAATCACAGAAAAGAAGTGAAATCGTGCATTTTTAATGTATGAAATGCTCCAATTAGTAATAAATATTTACTGCTGCGATTATTTATGACACTGTACCACTTTGAATTACTTGTTTTTCGATAAATTAGTCACAATAAACTATTGTGAATCGAAGAAGCGTCACTTTATTAAAATACAATCTGGCAACATCGGTGGCAGTCATGAGGAAAATTTCTCTAATATCATGCAGTTTTTGTCGGCGCTTCTCTCAAATATCATACAGTTTGCGTCACCCAATTCAGATCTCTGCCGGCTTTACGAAACGTAAGGAAAATAGGATTTAGAACCTACTTTGTGATAACAAATGTTATTTTATATAAATCTTTTCATTCTATTAATTTTTTGAAATTATTTGAAATTATAACTGCCGATGCCTTTATAAACAATTTACCAAAACAGCGCTTCGTCCCTTTGGGTTTTTATTCTCTTTGCTTGCACTGATGAGATTAGGGATGCCAGACGTGCTCTTTTAAAGAGCGCATGTGCTCTTTTTTACAAAATGTGCTCTTAAAACAAGATAGGCCAAAAGAGCACGCATTTTTAGTTAAGTAATCTTTTTGTGCTCTTTTTATGCATCACAACAATTATTACTCCAAAGCGATTCAATAAATGGTAAAAGTAAACTGAAAATACGTAAATGTCACACTGCGAGATTTTCCTAGGCCGTTATTTTCTAATTAAATAGTGTTTTACTTTATATATCAGAGTCGAAGGAGAGCACACTGATGTTGCTTCTTCATTTTGTACTCTGTTCTAAATGTAAACAAACTTCTTTCAACATTTTTCACAAAAACATCAAAAAAAGAAAAATGACTTACAAAGTATTGTAAGAAAATTAGCTTGAGTTGAAAGTTGGCTATTTTATGTTTATGTTATGACCTTTTTTGTTATGTTTAAATGCATTATATTAAAATAAATTGGAATTAAATGTTTTTATTTTATTTTAAAAAGTGTGCTCTTGTTTTCGTATGTGCTCTTTTTATAAGCTGAATGTGCTCTTTTTGCCTCTTCAAAATCTGGCATCCCTAGATGAGATGTTTTGGATAGAACACCAGTGCAACGATCTTCTGGATAGTTAATACAAATGTTGCATCCAGTGCTCAAATAAAACAGCCCTGATATAGATTAGGGATGCCGTGTCTGACGTGAATTTCCCAAAATTCTACAACAAAATTTCTGTTGCAACGACCTATAATGCGCTCTTACTTATATAACTTTTTGGGGATCTCATATAAAACAAACTGAATTGACTCCATAGATTGCAACAGATTCGACCCCAGATAGACCCCTTTAACAAAAGAAACTATACCACATTTTGTGTTTGTTTTTTGCAAATAGTCAAATAAATTGTGTTTTAACATAGGATTTTGAGTATAACAAACGAAAAGAATTCATTACTTTATTATAAAAGTAAGCTACAAACTATATATATTATAGGAGCTTAATACAAAAACATTTCAACTGGAATAAATCACAATATGTAAATTTTTAAAAGGACCATTATTGTTACACAACATATCGAAATAATTCAATATTTAAGACATCTCTGTAACCAAAGCCCTAAATTTGTCGGTAAATATTGATTTAGCACTGCAATCTTTCATAGTGTCGACAAATTTTAGTATATTCTTTGATATATTTTCCTCCATGGGGCGGCCACATTTCTTCACAATATCCAAAAGTAATGATTCAAAACTCATAAATGTCTCTTCATATATTTGTTCTGGTGCAGAGGAGATTATTTTCAAAACTTTAATTTCCAACTTTTCAATATTCTTATTATCATCCTCAATCTGAGGCAATAAGAATTGTTTAACTATATTTGCATAGTTGGCTAAGCAATGACGATAATTATTGATGGCATTTGGATTTTCAGTTTCATTGACGACACCACTCAAAATTATCATAACATCGGAAATATGGGGTAAAAGACGTTCACTGCGAGCTAACCATTCGGTTTCCTTCATGGTACATCGAACATAATTCTAAAGATAAGAATTAACATTGTAGCGATTCTACTATAAATTTAAATAATCATATATACTTACAATAATTAAAAACATTTCAGCCTCTGATTTATCCTCAATGTCGAGTCGTATAAGAAATCGATCAAATTCCACAGGAATTTGGTCTGGTGTCATTGAATATTTTTGGAAATAATACTGTGTTAATGGTTTGTATGAATCTTTAATAACCTTTGTTATCCATTTGCGATCTGTAAAAAGAGAAATTGTATTTTTGTTTATGTTGGAGCAATTTATTTTATTGTATCAATAAATTTTCACTACATACACAGAAAAAAAAACATCACCAAACTATTTCCAATTAAAAAGTTAATTGAAGTTGAAAATGTTTTCAATTGATACACTTAACTTTTTAATCAAGGTAGAAAAATTAAGTTAAGTAAGTAAATGACTGAAAATTTTAAAATTTTTAATTAAAAAATTAATTGATACAATAATATAATTAAATTCGAAAGACTAAGTCAGTTAAAAAACTGATGAACATTTTTTTTATTTTATAATTAAAAATGTATTTCAAACAATCATTTGTTATTCCAAATAAAAACTCTAAGCCAGTTCAAAAAGTAATTGAAAATATTGACCTTTTTTAATTAAAAAATTAATTGAGTTTTGCAATCAACATCAATTAAAAAGTTAATTGAGTTTTGCAATCAACATCAATTAAATTTTTAATTGAATCAATTAAAAAATTAATTGAAATTTGCTAATGAAATCAATTACTTTTTTAATCAAGAATTTTTTGTATGCCCAATTAAAACTGTGATTGATACTATTATTTTCGTGATTGAAGACATTTCAATTAAAAAATTAATTGGATCAATTAATTTTGTGATTGAATCAGAAAATGTTTTTTTGTGTGTATTATTACAATGTTCATTCAAGCTTATTGGTTAAGAAGATGAGGGGAATTGATACTATTACGTTATTGAAAATCAACACAAGCCTGACTATACACATGTTTCATCGCTGGCTAATTCGAATTTCCATAGTCTTTAATATAGAATGTGTGTGGAGATAATTTCGAATTCGAAATTTGCGCAAAAAAAAAAAACTTAGCCGAGACACAAACCATCAGCCTAAATACGAATTTACTTTTTGCTTTAATTCGAATTTTTATTTGGCTTTCTATGCCAAAAATAGACCGCGTGCGGTATATAGACTAAGTTCATTGGAAAGGGCTTGAGCTCAGCTTTCACAATCATTAGAATAGAATTTGTGAAAGACGCAAATATGAAAATACTTTTTTTAAACAAATTTTTACAACGGGGCTTGAGTTCAGCTTTCATAATCACTAAAGTCTTCATAAACAAGTAAGGAAATTCTAAAGTCTGGCGGGGTCGACTATATTATACCCTTCACCACTTTGTAGATCTACATTTTCGATACCATATCACATCCGTCAAATGTGTTGGGGGCTATATATAAAGGTTTGTCCCAAATACATACATTTAAATATCACTCGATCTGGACAGAATTTGATAGACTTCTACAAAATGCACTAGGGTGGAACACAATGCTAGTACAAAAAATATGGGAAACGTTTAAATCTGAAGCAATTTTAAGGAAACTTCGCAAAAGTTTATTTATGATTTATCGCTCGATATATATGTATTAGAAGTTTAGGAAAATTAGAATCATTTTTACAACTTTTCGACTAAGCAGTGGCGATTTTACAAGGAAAATGTTGGTATTTTGACCATTTTTGTCAAAATCAGAAAAACATATATATGGGAGCTATATCTAAATCTGAACCGACGCATAGCTACAATGCTAATTCTACTCCCTGTGCAAAATTTCAACTAAATCAGAGATAAAAATTGGCCTCTGTGGTCATATGAGTGTAAATCGGGTGAACGCTATATATGGGAGCTATATCTAAATCTGAACCGATTTCAACCAAATTTGGCACGCATAGTTACAATGCTAATTCTACTCCCTGTACAAAATTTCAACTAAATCGGAGCAAAAAATTGGCCTCTGTGGTCATATGAGTGTAAATCGGGCGAAATCTATATATGGGAGCTATATCTAAATCTGAACCGATTTCAACCAAATTTGGCACGCATAGCTACAATGCTAATTCTACTCCCTGTGCAAAATTTCAACTAAATCGGAGCAAAAAATTGGCCTCTGTGGTCATATGAGTGTAAATCGAGCGAAAGCTATATATGGGAGCTATATCTAAATCTGAACCGATTTCAACCAAATTTGGCACGCATAGCTACAATGCTAATTCTACTCCCTGTGCAAAATTTCAATTAAATCGGAGTAAAAGATTGGTCACTGTGGTCATATGAGTGTAAATCGGGCGAACGATATATATGGGAGCTATATCTAAATCTGAACCGATTTCAATAAAATTTGGCACGCATAGCTACAATGCTAATTCTACTCCCTGTACAAAATTTCAACTAAATCGGAGCAAAAAATTGGCCTCTGTGGTCATATGAGTGTAAATCGGGCGAACGATATATATGGGAGCTATATCTAAATCTGAACCGATTTCAATAAAATTTGGCACACTTGACTACACTACTAATTGTACTCCTAGTGCAAAACTTCAACCAAATTGGGGTAAAACTCTGGCTTCTGGGACCGTGTTAGTCCAAATCGGGCGAAAGATATATATGGGAGCTATATCTAAATCTGAACCGATTTCAATAAAATTTGGCACACTTGACTATAGTACTAATAGTTCTTCTTGTGCAAAATTTTAAGCAAATTAGGGTAAAACTCTGGCTTCTGGGGCCAAGGCCGTAGCCAGGATTTTAATTCGGGGGGGTTCAACTTTTAAAAAAAATATTCATATAATCTCATGTGTAGAAAATTTTATTTATGCATAGGTATGTATACAATATTTTTATACCCTAAACTACATAGGGGTTATTATACCCTAAACCACGTAGTGGTTACGGTATAATAAGTTTGATCTGCCAAAAAATGTGCCTACCAGAAATATTTATTTTAGACCCCATAAAATATATACCGATCGACTCAGAATCACCTCCTGAGTCGATCTAGCGCTTGGTGTCCGTCCGTCCGTCCATGTATTTGTTGTTCACAGGATTCCGGTCGCAATTATTGACCGATTTTGATGAAATTTGGTACAGGGAGTTTTTTGGCACAAGGACGAACGCTATTGAATTTGGAAGAAAACGGATCAAATTTAGATATAGCTCCCATATATGTATCGCCTGATTTCGACAAATTCGGTCACGTTGTGCTTTTTTTCAAACGGATCGTCACCAAATTTGGCAAAAGGTTATCTTCTTTACCGCCCTTCAAGTCTGCAAAATTTCATCCAAATCGGTTCAGATTTGGATATAGCTCTCATATATATGTATCGCCCGATTTTCCCAAATTTGGCCACAAAACCTTTATTTATCAACCGATCTTACTCAAACTTAGCTAAATGTAATCTTCCATAGCATTAACTATATGTGCAAAAAATCATCGAAATCGGTTCAGATTTAGCTATAGCTCTCATATATATGTACCGCCCGATTTTTCTAAATTCGGCCATAAAACCCTTATTTATCAACCGATCTTACTCAAAGTTGGCTAAATGTAATCTTCTATAGCACTACCTATATGTGCGAAATATCATCGAAATCGGTTCAGATTTAGGTATAGCTCGCATATATATGTATAGCCCGATTTTCCCAAATTTGGCCATAGAACCCTTATTTACTAACCGATCTTACTCAAAGTTGGCTAGATCCAGTCCACTAGTACTAACGGTATGTGCAAAATTTCATCAATATCGGTTCAGATGTAGATATAGCTCCCATATATGTATCGCCCGGTTTTGAAAAATTCGCCCCTAATAACCTTATTTTTGACCGTAGAGGCCTCATTTCTTAACTGATCTTTCTCAAATTTTGCACAAGATAACCTTTTGTGATGATAATCAAACCCGCAAAATATTATGCAAATTGGTTCAGATTTAAATATAGCTTTCATATATATGCATCGCTCTATTTTCCCTAATTTGGCCATAGTACTCTTATTTATTAACCAATGTTACTCAAATTTTAAATTTTGATGTACTACCCGATCGTATTTATACGTACTTGTAGCTCTTACATAAGAATATTGCTCGATTTTTACAAATTTGGAGTTATTACCCACACTAATTGAACGATTTTCTCTTTTTTAATAATGGGCTCAATATTAGTGACATACTAACTCTTTTGGTGCAAAATAAACTATAGCTCCTAATATTAGACATTTCTGCTCAGATTGTGACACGACACCCATAAACATGTACCCCCCTTTATGTTCTCCAAAACCTATACCAATGATACCCCACAAATGCTTATGTTTACTAATTCAGTAGGGGTGGTTTAGGGTATGATATAGTCGGCCCCGTCCGACTTTCTACTTTACTCACTGGTTATAATATTAAATTGAGCCGACGGGCTTTTTGGGCAGCAAATAAATCAATTACTTCTTCAGTCGGCACATTTATTCGGCGATGAACCAACATTAATGCCAATCCTTTGAGTCTACTCTCGCTAGTCGAATTTCTTAGATACGTCTTTAATCTCTTCATTGTTGAAAATGAACGTTCGGATGAGCACGTAGTAACTGCAGGGATGGAAAATGCAGTACTATAGTACTTTTTTCAAACCTTTTCACCCCGGTCAGTACCGTAGTACCCCCGCGAATGATTTAGTACCTTTTGTGTAGACATTTTTGAGTCGATATCAGATTTATGGTACAATAGCTTTGACCAAATATTTTAATATTTTGAGAAAGTCTTTATCAACCTTATTTGCTAACAGTCATTTACAAATATGGAAAAAAAGACATGTTCATGTGGGAAGAAAATCTCGATTTTGTAAGACATAGTCAAAAACAGGATTTTATTGAACTTCAAGAAAGTTTTAGTCGAAAAAAGTATGCGATTCTATATTATCGATTTTTTATTTCGGTAGAAAATGTTGTCAAAATGTTATTTCTATATAGAATTTTTGCAAAAGTTTATTTTTATAGAAAATTATGTCAAAATTTTATTTCAATTGAAAATTTTGTAAAAATTTTATTTCTATAGGAAATTTTTATTTCTATAGAAAATTTTGTCAAAATTTTATTTTCTTTAAAATTCAGTCTCTTGACAATAATCGTTCCGCTCAAAAAATACCTTTTTTGTACTTTCTTAAAAATTGTATTTTCCATCCCTGAGTAACTGGCAAAGTGGCCAAAAATTTTTAAAAGAATATGCACGTTTGGAAATATCTCTTTATTGCTTCCATCGCTGAATTAGGCAGGTTTTTTCGCAGATTTTGCGCCATTTCATTTACACTTGTGTGTTTGGCTGTTTCGTTGTTGTTGCTATGGCCAAACAAAGCGAGTCATGTTCACAAAAAGAACAATAAACACATATAAAAAGCAGAAATACATTTTCCAAAAACCAAATTTGTGGTGCGAGAACAAAAACAATTTGTTTTTTTTTACCGTCGTTTGACGGGCTTTTCAACTAGTATTCTATGATTTGTGCAAGTTTTATAGGTAAGCATTTTTCAAAATAAAACCTCCAGCTTTTCTTCAACATCTTCGATAAGATTTTTCTATGCAGCTAAAAATATATATTTATTTATATAAAAATATTCATTCATTTCGGGGGGGGTTTGATCCCCCTCATCCCCCCCCCCTGAATACGGCCTTGTCTGGGGCCATATAAGTCCATATCGAAATATATATATGGGAGCTACATCTAAATCTGAACCGATGTCTTCCAAAATCAATAGGTTTCTATTCTGAGCCAAAACACATACTTGTGCCAAATTTGGAGTCGATTGGACTAAAACTGCGACCTAGACTTTGATTACAAAAATGTGTTCATGGACAGACGGACATGGAGCCCACCCTGAGCATTTTTGCCAAAGACACCATGTGCACTAACTTATAATACCCTGTTCCACAGTGTGGCGCAGGGTATAAAAAAGAATTTGTGAAATTGACCAAATTATTCAACAAATTTTTACAACGGACCCTCTGTGCCAAAACTAAGACTCGTGTGGTATAGAGACTAGGTTCATTGGAAATGGCTTGAGCTCAACTCAGATCGCCAATTTGTAACCGTTAAGAAGTTATAGATCAATTTGTATGCGGTCAAATCTGGGAATAGTCTGCAATTTGTTGCTGATACACTCAAAGAAATTTATTTATAGAATTTGTTAATAAAATCACAAAAATCCGGCTGAAAGGGAAAGTAATCGATCTTTGCTGACAATGTCTCCTGGTTATTATAAAATATGTTTTAGTTCGGCCAAAACAGACAAAAAAGTGGCCATTTCGGCTTGGTTGTGAAATGAGTAAAAAAAATAAAATAAAAAAGTAAACTTTGAAAACAAATCAACAATGTCAATTTTTCTCAAATTAAGTCATAGCAGCAAAATGTTTGCTAAACGGTTTTTTAAGTTTTCAGGAATAGTAGGGGTCTGAAATTAAAAAAAAACTAATTTTGTTTCTTGAAAATCCTTTGGGTAACATTCTAAAAACTAAACATTTGTTATTCGCTAGATCAATAATTGCTGTTTTTTTCAATCAGTCTTTTTTCCTATGGGTATAGGAATTTACAAAAAAAATTTTCAAAAATTATTGCAATAGAAATTTTACGTTACACTTTACCTTTCTCCGTGGCATTTGGTAAAAATTTCTTCGATGTCTTCTGGATAAATTGTATACATTCCCGTACTATTTCATCGCGTACATCGGTATATGTAATTAAATCCCATCTTGCCTTGTCCATTATTTGAGCAGCCATTAATAGAACCGGAGCGGTTATTTCACCAAAATTAAGTGGCTTATTAGACTGGGTCTCACCATACGAATTAATCAAATTCAAACATTTCACCAAAGGCAACAAATACGTAAACTGTTGATTATCCAAAAATTCATTAACTTGTTTATGAATGATTTTCTTAAGGAAATCGGTTTTATTATCTGGATAGTAAAGTGTGAAATAAATATCGCATAGCAATGCTGGAAAGTAACGTTGTTCCAAACATGACAAATCATTGAAGGCAGCCATCAATTGGGGCTGAAAATAGTTATTCGATAATGGGCGACATTGTTTAACGGTGGCCGTATAATTGCATATGTGTTCCATGTTATGGCAAGCACATTCAAAGAAATTTTGCCACAACAATTGAGGTTGTTCGAATGTGTACATGAGAAATTGTTGAACATCAAACTGCGAAGAATCCCCAGAGCATTTATTGAAAAATTCAGTACTTCTATTGGAAATATCAGCTCGTGAAAATAATGTTGTGGCATAGCCAAACAGTTTACATTCATAATTGAGAACTTCCAAAATTTGTGGCACATTGAAATTTGGCAAAGCCAAGATTATCAATTCAGATATTTCTTCATAATCTTCAGGATCCAAGTCCATATTTTGTATATCGGGTTTTATATCATCTGTAGATGTATCAAGCTCCTCGGCATGATTTCTTAGTATTTCCATTTTTATAAAGTCCAAAATCTGTAGGCAATGTTCTACACGAATGAGTTTTATATTCTGCTTTATGGTGTGCATACACTCATCATTACCCAAAGCAAGAACGGTGCGATTTATAAGCTCATCAAACCAGACCCGTCTTTCTTTGTACTCCAATTTGGTGTCATCCAAGGCATTCAATATATCTCCTATGCGGGATTCCTTAATGACTTCCTCCAATGTTTTGGGTTTTATGGCAATGCCTTGAAGTTGATGTTGTACATCATGACCAAAAGTCCGGTTTTTCACCATTCGCTCACCGACGTGATATGCCATTACTCCTACTACCTCCTGCAACGTTTGCTTTTCATTCAAATCAATTTCTACCCAATAAAGAAAAATGTCCAGTTTTACCAAAAGGACATTATTTTGTAAGGCATTTAGCAAAGCCGTTATAATTTTCAATTGCTGTGTCTTCACATCTTCTAAATCTTTGGAGGTCTTTTTATCTATCTGTTTATTCGGTTGTGAGCAAATATCATATTCCTTCCAATCTTCCAAGGGTTTGCATACATCCGCATTTTCATATACATCAAATGAGTAAAGTACCAATTGCAAAAGATGCTTCAAAGCGAATCCCGAATATTTGTACATCTTTTTCTTATTGAAATCCTTGAATTTCTCTGCATCGGGTGTATAGAAAAGTCTAAGCATGTTCATGGCATAATCATATAGCTTATTGAAAATTATCTTTTTATCTACACTGTCCATAACTCGCAGATAAGATCTGCTTATCGATATAATTATGGCCTTGAGTAATTGTTCGACCTTGGCCAGGACTTCAAAGGCATCGTCTATGTATTTAAGTGAATCGGTGGCTGGTTCAAAATACTGAAAGGAGAACCAGCAAGGTGAATAGGATAACATTTCATTGAAATACTGATCCAAGTGCAATTCCCACACCAAAGTGACTAGTAAAAATTTTGGCATTAATGGGCACATTTCCAGTACATGGACAATATTGTGGTCATCCTTCAAATTATATTTGTATGTGGCGTCCGTATTGAACATAAGGAACATAAGAATCTTTCTTAGCTTTTGGTCTTTACCGGGCAATGGTATTTTGGTTTCCTTATCCACCAAATCAACATCAGCCAAATAATTCTGCAAACGACGGACCAATTCATTAATAACCGCCTCATTACCTGAAACCAAAATAATAGCCATAACAAATATGTAAGCTCTATGGCAGAAATCTGAGGGAATTTTTTACTAACCCCCTCGAAAGAATAGTTTATTGAAGGGTTTTACATGCTTGTTGCAATACTCCAAAATAGATTTGATGCCATTGAATTCTTCACAATATTCCATCGGTGTTTCCACTTTTAGTATTTCCAATGTTTTGAATAAATCACGCATTTGTTTAGGACGCTTATTAAAGTAGGATCACTTTTTCTAAAAATGATTTTTTTGCACAATTTTTGTTGTTGTTGCTTTTGGCACATGTAAACAAATTTATTTTGGCAAGCGGTTAGGGTTGCCAGCCACTTTTAATTTGACACATATCCGTTATATATTTTTCCGGACGGATTATAAATTTTTCCGGACGGAATGTCTGTGTTTGTAAAAATCTTACAGTGTGGCCAATCGATACGAGATGTCTGCGATGACTAAATAATCGGTAAATGTGTTATCGATCCCATGAACATGCAGCAGTAGCGTTTATGCCTTCGGACTTAACATATAATGTGGCCAATATATGGGATATGTTCGACACGAGCACTGTCGTCCGGAAAACCTTATCTTCTGGACGGCGCATAAAATGTAATCTTGTTCTGGAAATAACATTTTGGCACATTTACCCCATCACCGTTGGCGATTGTTATAGTGTCACTTAGAGTCTAGGGTAGCGACGGGGATGAAATGTAACTTTGAATTGCTGGCAGGGCAGTTGGCGTTTGTTATAGTGTCAAAAATAATCTACCAAAATTTGAAGAAAATTTTACCAAAAATCTACCGAATTTAAAAAAAAATATCTGGAAGAACATTTTATCAAAATTGGAATTCTATAGAAATGTTTGTCAAAATGTTAATTCTATAGAAATTATGTCAAAAATTTATTTCTATAGAAATTTTATCAAAATTTTATTTCTATAGAAATTTTGTCAAAATTTTAGTTATATAGAAAATTTTGTCAAAATTTTATTTATATGGAAAATTTTGTCAAAATAGTATTTAAATAAAAATTAAAGAACATCTTAAGGTTTTTCACCAAAAAATTAAATTAAAAGTGCAAAAATATATGTGAAGACCATTACATTTTTATCAAGTCTTGTCAAATTATGGATGGAACCGTTTAATATTTCTAAATTAATTAAAAAAGTAAACGTGAAAATAAGCTGGGCTTCAGCTTGAAAACCAAAGATTATCTGAATTAACAAGATGTCTATATGCTTCCTCTTTTTTCCCAATAGGCTCATGAGTTTAGGTCCATACATGTATGAGAGTTGGAAAAAAATGGGTATGATGTTACGAATCTAAAAAAGAAAAGAAAATTAAGAATTTTCAAGTTGGTTAATAGGCCTGTTTCTGCACTCTTTTCATTCAACATTTATGCCGAAAGAAATTACTTCAAGTAAATTGTGTTTATTTTTATTTTGTTGTGTCTTTATTGGTACCGTATCTTCACAAATTGCATTGCCATACAAGATATAATGCCTAATATGGTTTATTTATAATTATATGATGATAAAAATGGCAATTTTAACGGATAAACTGGTACTTACTTAATACTCACCTTAAGTCACTAAATCATTAAGAGATGTCTATTATGTTCCCTGGTGTTCTTTCTGCGTTAAGTTTTGTACGGTTTTTCTGAGAAAGTAGGAATTTTTACTTTACAGTGTTAATTTTGGAAACACGCCTGTAGTAGCGGCCAATTCAAAATATTTCCCTCTTTTAACTTCTTTATTTGTCAATTGTTGTTTTTTATCTCTTTTTCGTGTTCGTGTTTTTGTCTAAACGAAAAATTTTAGAGTCACAAATTATTATACATTATTGGTCCCCGAACACAGCTATTTACACACATGATTGCTACGAATACAATTTTAAAGAGGAATTGGAGAAAATATTGCAAAGAAACCTGCCAACAAGCAAAATAGATAACGAACGTGTGTGAACCTAAAGTCGTGCACTTTTATCTATTCAAGAACAAGAGGCAATTTGGACATCTTGTTATAATTACAAAGTCTTTGTTGAAAACTGAACTAGTACTTACTTACCTTTATGCACTTTACAGACTATCAGTTACTCCGGACGGAATGTCGGTGTTTGTAAAGAATCTTACAGTGTGTCGGATCGATGCGACTTGTCGGCGATGACTAAATAATCGGTAAATGTGTTACCGATCCCATAAACATGCAGCAGTATGGATTATGCCTTCGGACTTAATTTATATTGTGCACAATATATGGGATATGTTCGACACGAGCACTGTCGTCCGGAATAACTGATAGCCTCTAATGCGCCTTACAGATTATCAGTTATTCCGGACGGAATGTCGGTGTTTGTAAAGAATCTTACAGTGTGTTGAATCGATACGACTTGTCGGCGATGACTAAATAATCGGTAAATGTGTAAAGGGCACCTTATACGTTCGGATAATCCCTGCGACACAACACGTTGCGGCGACAAATCCGATTGTGTAAGGTCGTGTTCGGCTGTCGCGGGGACGTGTTGGCATAAAATCAAAACAACTTTGATTTTTTCTGGTTGGGTGGTACAAATCATTGAGTGTAAGGGGATGTTCGACAAACATTATCAAAGACAAATTTATTTTTACATTAAAAACAGGCATTTCTGCAATGAAATTAATGATGGATCGCCAATTCTGGTTGAAAATTAAAGAAATACATAAATCTAAACCAGTATTGTGGCAAAAACGTGGAAAAATTCCACTTCCAATCAATGGGAAACCAGGCGACAAGTATTTTAAATTCATCAAGTAATTTGTAATATATTAAATGTGGATTACTTCAGGAATCATTGTTTTGACACATATACCAGGATTTTGTTTTATTATTTACTTCCATTTTTCAGTAAAAAATGGTTTCAACCATAAATCTTCGTACAACTTCATTGTTTGTTTATGCTTCTTCTTATTTTTTCATGTTGTCATCACATTTGTTCGTGCAGTGTAAGAACAAAACTTGAACGAACACACAACAAATAGACGAACCTCTGTCGGAGCGTTTATCCGACCGTCTAAGGTCCGCTTTACCGATCCCATAAACATGCAGCAGTATCGATTATGCCTTCGGACTTAACTTATATTGTGCACAATATATGGGATATGTTCGACACGAGCACTGTCGTCCGGAATAACTGATAGTCTGTAAAGGGTTTAAGACAATCTAAATATAGTACCACCTATACTACTACCCAATTGACATTAGCGCCATCTTGAGAATGTACAAGCATTCATTCACAATATAAAAATACTACATTCAAGATAGTCTGCTATTTCCATTACTGTCAAAATGTCTATTGTGAATTAAAATAATTACGATTTCATAAACAAACCATAAACAACAAAAAAAACGAAACATTTTTCACAGGAAGGCATTGCAATTTGTTTCAGTGTGAAAAACTCTGAAAACCAGCAAAATACAATGATTTAATTTAACGCATTAATTAACAAACAACCTTATGCATCCATACATGACGACGACAGCAGTGACGGCGATAGCAATGAATGAAGAGATCGAATTAAATCATCTGCAGCAGAATGATGGTGGTGCTGGTGTTGGTGGCGTTGTTAGCGGTGTCCAAGATGCTCCCATAACAAATAGCAATTCTAAAGCGGAATATTTCATACAACAGTTAAATTCAAATAACTTTAAAAAATTAGCTTTATGTATGGTTGTGGGTTTCATCATATATCATGGCATCCTCAATTGGCAATTTGGTAAGGACCAATGTTGTTGTTGTTGTATGCACCAATAGTAATTCCAATTTTAATTGTCGCGTTATTTGGTTTCCCTGTTATTTTCTTATAGGCAATGATTCCTGTCAATGGCTGCTATCCAAAGGACGATTTAAGGGTAACAATGAATGGCAGCCCGGCTGTATGGTACACAAATATACGCAAACGTAAGTTCAAATGTGTTTGTTCATATCTTTTTTAAAACCCTTCAAGGTCTTTTGAATATTTTATTAACTACATATTTTGTAACTGTGATTTGTTTTTCGTGATTCACAAGTTGGAATGTTGGGTGTTTATTTTGGTATTCACGATGTTTGTATTGGTTTTAATTTTGAGGTTTAATCGGGATACTATTTCAACTGATAAGAAGAATGTGTTTTTTGCAATTTCAAGTTATTGGGCTGCACACATAAGAATCAGCAATAAGCAGCCAGTAGAATTTACACTCACTCTGTTGGTTTTCATTAAGAACAATTATGGTGATTAATGCCGACTGTAGTCTTATTATCCATAGCACACAATACGAAACATGAAAATATTTGCATATTTTGCATGTCTGTCTGATCAGTCATTTCAAAGAGGTAGTGGGGTGGGATGGGGTGGGTAGGTTGGCTCCTCGTATAATTTTAGTATTATATCTTATTACTATGTTGCTAGAATGTCTCACCACTTGACCTCATCTATTATCTCTTATCGTGGAACATAAAAGATTATAATTTAAAATTTTTATATCATCCACAAGAAAGAGGGAGTGAGTGATATTGTATCTTTGCCATACTTTTGGTAATGTATGAAAATTAGGTTTGAGACCGTATATTAAAGTAAATATATCATATTATGAAAGGTGTAGTCATCTATTGTAATTATACTATAGCTTTCAATGTTGAAATTTGATATATGTTCCTTTTTATCTGTGGACATTGCAAGTGTTTATAAATTATCAAGAAGAAATGCCCAATTAATCAAAGCTTCAATGTGTCCTCAATTTTAAACGAAAATTTTCTATAGAAATAATATAGAAATAATCCATTTTGAATGTGGATTTTCTATAGAAATAAAATTTTGACAAAATTTTTTATAGAAATAAAATTTTGACAAAATTTTTTATAGAAATAAAATTTTGACAAAATTTTTTATAGAAATAAAAATTTGACAAAGTTTTTTATAGAAATAAAAATTTTACAAAAATTTAATATATATGCTCAATTAATCAATGCTTCAATATGTCCTCAATTTTAAGCGAAACTTTTGATCATATGGAGGTAACATAGGTAACCATTTGTATTCTCAGCTCGTACGTGATATTGCAATGTCTGGGTATGTACTTGAAAAATATATGCTGAAAACGGTGAATATTACCAACGTCTTACTTACAGTTGCCATATTGACCACTGTACCAGTTTATTATTAAATAAAATTCTTGGTCTATATTCATATATTCGGGAACAAAAATTTTTTTATAAAGAAGAAGCAGAATTTTTTTTTATTTTTAAAATCAACTATTGAGTTTTGTTTTGGAAAATCTAGCCATATCGACTTTTTTATATTAGCCAAACTTAATAAAATAACTTTGACGAAAAACTCGAAAATTCTAAATCATATTCATGGTCATGGGGCACTCTCATATTTACGCTCGGGTTGGAGCACTCGTACCAGTCTACTCGATTTTCAATGTTGGTCAAACTAAACCTTTAACTGTATCGACTTTTAAAGACAAACTCAAAAAATCCATTTTGAATGTGGAATGTGAAATCAAAAGTCAACATTTCTAAAACTTAAATAGATCCAGTAGTTGATATTTTGATTCTCAATCTAATCCCTACTCCCAGGTGCAACAACAAAAATTGAATTAATGCAAAACATATTTAGAAATAAAATTTTGACAAAATTTTCTATAGAAATAAAATGTTGACAAAATTTTCTATAGAAATAAAATGTTGACAAAATTTTCTATAGAAATAAAATGTTGACAAAATTTTCTATAGAAATAAAATTTTGACAAAATTTTCTATAGAAATAAAATTTTGACAAAATTTTCTATAGAAATAAAATTTTGACAAAATTTTCTATAGAAATAAAATTTTGACAAAATTTTCTATAGAAAAAAAATTAGACAAAATTTCCTATAGAAATAAAATTTTGACAAAATTTTCTATAGAAATAAAATTTTAACAAAATTTTCTATAGAAATAAAATTTTAACAAAATTTTCTATAGAAATAAAATTTTAACAAAATTTCTATAGAAATAAAATTTTGACAAAATTTTCTATAGAAATAAAATTTTGACAAAACTTTTCATAGAAATAAAATGTTGAGAAAACTTTCTATAGATATAAAAATTTTAACAAAATTTAAAAATTTTACAAAATTTTCTATAGAAATAAAATTTTAACAAAATTTTCTATAGAAATAAAATTTTGGCAAAAATTTAATATAGGAATAAAATTTTACCAAAATTCTATATAAAAATAAAATTTTGACGAAATTTTCTATAGAAATAAAATTTTGACAAAATTTTCCATAGATATAAAATGTTAACAAAACTTTCCATAGAAATAAAATTTTGAGAAAACATTCTGTAGATATAAAAATTTTAACAAAATTTTATATAAAAATAAAATTTTGAGAAAACATTCTATAGATATAAAAATTTTGACAAAATTTTCGATAGAAATAACATTTTGATAAGATTTTCTATATAAATAAAATTTTCTATAGAAATAAAATTTTGACAAAATTTTCTATAGAAATAAAATTTTCACAAAATTTTCTATAGAAATAAAATTTTGACAAAATTTTCTATAGAAATAAAATTTTGACAAAATTTTCTATAGAAATAACATTTTGACAAAATTTTCTATAGAAATAAAATTTTGACAAAATTTTCTATAGAAATAAAATTTTGACAAAATTTTCTATAGAAATAAAATTTTGACAAAATTTTCTATAGAAATAAAATTTTGACAAAATTTTCTATAGAAATAAAATTTTGACAAAATTTTTCATAGAGATAAAATTTTGACAAAAGTTTCTATAGAAATAAAATTTTGACAAACTTTTCTATAGGAATAAAATTTTAATAAATTTTTCTATAGAAATAAAATTTTAACAAAATTTTCTATAGAAATAGAATTTTGACAAAATTTTCTATTCTAAAATGTTGACAAAACTTTTCATAGAAATAAAATTTTGAGAGAACATTCTATAGATATAAAAATTTTGACGACATTTTCTATAGAAATAAAATTTTGATAAAATTTTCTATAGATATAAAATTTTGATGAAATTTTCTATATAAATAAAATTTTGACGAAATTTTCTATAAAAATAAAATTTTTATAAAATTTTCTGAAGAAATAAAATTTTGACAAAATTTTCTATAGAAATAAAATTCTGACAAAATAAATAAAATATTTACAAAACTTTATATAGAAATAAAATTTTGACAAAATTTTCTATAGAAATAAAATTTTGGCAAAATATAAAAATAACATTTTGATAAATTTTTCTATAGAAATAAATTTTCACAAAATTTATATAGAAATAAAATTTTGGCAAAAATTTAATTTAGGAATAAACTTTTAACAAAATTTTATATATAGAAATAAAATTTTGACGAAATTTTCTATAGAAATAAAATTTTGATAAAATTTTCTATAGAAATAAAATTTTGACAAAATTGTCTATAGAAATAAAATTTTGACAACATTTTCTATAGAAATAAAATTTTGACAACATTTTCTATAGAAATAAAATGTTAACAAAATTGTATTTCTATAGAAATAATGCTTTGAGAAAATTGTCTACAGAAATAAAATTTTGACAAAAATTTCCATAGAAAAAAAATTTAGAGAAAACATTCTATAGATACAAAAATTTTAACAAAATTTTATATAGAAATTTCTATAGAAATAAAATGTTAACAAAATTGTATTTCTATAGAAATAATGCTTTGAGAAAATTGTCTACAGAAATAAAATTTTGACAAATTTTTCCATAGAAATAAAATGTTGACAAAACTTTCCATGGAAATAAAATTGTTGGGAAAACATTCTATAGATATAAAAATTTTAACAATTTTTAAAAATTTGACATTTTCTATAGAAATAAATTTTTGACAACATTTTCTATAGACATAAAATTTTGATAAATTTTTCTATAGAAATAAATTTTCACAAAATTTATATAGAAATAAAATTTTTAACAAAAATTTAATATAGGAATAAAATTTTAACAAAATTCTATATATAGAAATAAAATTTTGACGAAATTTTCTATAGAAATAAAATTTTGACAAAATTTTCGATAGAAATAAAATTTTGACAACATTTTCTATAAAAATAAAATGTTAACAAAATTGTATTTCTATATAAATAATGCTTTGAGAAAATACAACCGCCTTGCTCGATTTTTTTAGAATTGGACTTACGTTTTCAGATTTGCTTGAACTCGCAGACGGTTGAACCGAAGGTAAAATATGATCATTTGGTAGAAAAAGGTACTCCCTTTTGTTATATCCGGTCGTGGAGAGGTACCTCCCCCTTGCCCAGCTTTTTGTTAATTTGACTTACGTTCTTCGATTTGCTTAAAATTTTCAGTGAAAGTTGGGGGTGACTATGGAACAAAGATCCGCAACTTCATTTTCTGAAATTGGATCAGGGAAGGGACCCTTTGCCGGAGGGGTACCTCCCCCTTGCCAATCCTTTTTCAAGTTTCGGATTTGCTTGAAGTCGGAAACGGTCAAACAGATTTACTTTAACTTTTCAAGAATGTAAAGGGTAACCATGTGGTGAAAATAGGGTACCTCATTTGTTGGTATCTGGTCGGGGAGGGGTACCTCCCCCTTGCCCGATTTTTTTTGAAAATTGGACATAAGTTCTCCGATTAACTTAAAATTTTTCAGGATGGTAGGGGTGGCCCCTAGAAAAGGAACCGCTAATTTATTTTTCGAAATTTAGTCGTGGAGGGGTCTCTCCCCTTTACTCTACTTTTTTTTAAATCCAGTACAGTAAAATACAGTGTACAGTACTACTCTTCTCGGGTTTTATTGAAATTTATGCAGTAGTCGTGTAAAATGTTTTTAGGAAACTGTTCTACGTGCTTTTTAAAAACGAAATAGTGCGGACACGCGTATCTTTTGATATTAAAAAAAACTATTAAATTGTGGCTTTGTTATTTTACCTTTCATAACTATTACCGATAAAGTAGTCAGTGTGAAATCAGTGTGTAGCAATAATTACCTTCGATTATTACCATTTGCATTCACAACTCTGTAACTCCTGTAATAAATTTTTAAATCATGCCAATGAAGAAGAAGGCAACTCTTACGAAACTTTCTATAAAATCGCATCAAATCCTGTCACAAAGATTTCGATCAAGCACATTAGTTGATACCTGATTTTGTGATATTTGGCCGGAAGAGAGGCCGCCCTTTTAGGCTTATAATTTGCTTGACATTTTCTGGGACGTTTACAAAAGATACGCTACATCACTTTTCGATATTTAGTCGGGGAGGAGGTCCTCCTCTAAAACTGCAAAAAAAAACAACAATTCTTAAGTTTTCTTGAAATTTACATAGGCAGTGGGGGAAGGTTATGAACGAAGAGGCAACCTTCCTTGCCCCACACTTGAAGGAAAGTTTCAAGAATTTTCAGGGAAGGTTAGGGGTGCTTTTCACTACGGTGTTTGTCGATATTGTATCGGGGAAAGTGACGTCCCTTTAAAACAATAGAGGAAAATTTAAACATCTCCGATCTACTTGAAATTTACAGGGACGTGGCAGGAGGTGATTAAATTTATACATGATTTTTAAATTTGTATATGATTTTTCGATATCTGGTTGGGGAAGGGGAAAATTGAAATAAACTTTGTCGATTTACTTCGATAGAATTTATATGGACCATTGAGTAGTTGCGAAATTAATATAGGGTACGTGATAGTCCGATATCTGGTCGGAGTGGAGCGAAGGTGGCGAGAGGGTTCCCTTTTGTCCGTTTTTTTTGTTTTTTCTTAAATTGAAAGTAGAGGTTTGTCCGTAAATGGGAACTCGGTACATAATTTTATGATTTTTGCACAGGCTTCTGCCAGACTTCTTTTTAGTAAAGAGAGGGTTCTCTTTTAACCGTTTTTTTTTTCTTAAGTTGAAAGTAGAGGGCTGTCCGTAAATGGAAACTCGGTACATAATTTTATGATTTTTGCACAGACTTCTGCCAGACTTCTTTTTAGTAAAGAACTTAAATTTACATGAAATTGGCAGCCAACGTAGAGGGTGCATCATTTTCCAACATTTTAGCAAATGTTAATGTGGTAAAATTTTTTACTACTTTTGCTTTTTCCGATTTATTGGATGGGAAACAGTAATTCTTTGTATGTTAATATAATATAGTGCTTAATTTTCAGATATATTGAGGAGAAGGATACCTTTCCTTGACAAACCACATTTAAAATTCACAAGAAATATAGAAGATTGTCCAACTACTTGAATACAGAACATTATTAAAAAAATTGGAGGAAAGGGTACACACTCTCCCGCCGTATTTGTACCTATATACGAAAAATCAAGTAGTCCGATTTGTTTAAAAGAATTGAAATCTTTTCGAATTTGTTTTCAGCACGAAGGATATAGTTGACTAAGTTAACGCAAAATGTTCCTCCAAATACGCTTCGGAAGGCGCAGCGAAGCGGGCCGGGTTACGCTAGTTTTATATAAAAATAAAATTTTGACGAAATTTTCTATAGAAATAAAATTTTAACAAAATTTTCTATAGAAATTAAATTTTGACAAAATTTTCCATAGAAATAAAATTTTGACAAAATTTTCTATAGAAATAAAATTTTGACAAAAGTTTGTATAGAAATAAAATTTTAACAAAATTTAATATAGAAATAAAATTTTGACAAAATTTAATATCGAAATAAAATTTTGACAAAATTTTATATAGAAACAAAATTTTGACAAAATTTAATATAGAAATAAAATTTTTACTAAATTTTCTATAGAAATACAATTTAGACAAAATTTTCCATAAATAAAATTGTCGAAATTTTCTATGGAAATACAATTTTGACAAAATTTTCTATAGAAATAAAAATTTGACAAAATTTTCTACAGAAATAAAATTTTGAAAAAATTTTCTATAGAAATAAAATGTTGACAAAATTTTCTATAGAAATAAAATTTTGACAAAATTTTCTATAAATTCGCTATAAGTTTTCATTTTCGTCCTACTATCCCATTGTAAGTTCTCCCTTTTTGTAGAAGCTGTAATTGAAATTTACTTATAGTATTATAATAAAGCATTTCTCTTGAAGAAAAAACATTTTTTCATACTAATCAAAAAATTTTGATCAAAAACTTCAAAATAAGAATTTTTTTATTTTTAATAAATTTTGGTAGATTATTTTTGGCACGAGTGGCAACGTGCCAATCGCTCAATATTTCAAGTATCACCTCCAGTGAAACCTCTGAGAAGTGGACACTCACGGTCGACGGTATTTTGAGCATATTTGTTTAATTTTTATTTTTTTAGAATAGCACAAAGTCCCAAACATCTGTCCACTTTTGGGAGGTGTCCGGTTTTCAGAGTATTTTAGAGGTTTCACTGTTTTTTCCAACCCGATTATAATTTCTCATTATTTGTTTTTGTTTTTTGTTCTTGCAGTGACACTCGTCGATGTTTACGTTATTTGGCATTTTGGAGCTACAAAAATCATTTCATATTCGTTGGTGATTATTCGATACATGAATTCTATAAGGAATTCATAAATCACTTACATCCCACTGATGATGAAAACACTTCGAAACAATCACAACCTCCCATTGATACAGAATATGAGGATGCTAAATTGAAAATGCGTGCCACTTACATCTATGCCAATGAGGTGTCGGATAGTTTATTGGAAACACTTACGAAATTCCATGATTCCAGTGAAGTGAGAACAGTTTTTATTGTTGGCTTTACGCATCGTAATTTTCTCAGTGGCAATGTAACCGAAGATCTCTTGAAACAATATAAGACCAACTTGACAAGACTCGTTTTGCCATTTGATCAATTGGTAGCTGAAAAAGCCATAGTTTTGTGGAAACTACAAGATCGTGTTAATGAGGAGAAACTGATTGATTCATGGAAGCTGGTTAAAAATGAGGACATCGATCGTCTTAATCATATAGCTCGTAGTGTTTTTCGTTATACCGATGCCACTGTGTGGGAATCAGCTTGGCAGATATCTAATGGTTTGGTAGATGCTGCTGTAGATGGCTATAAGTTATGCACTTTGGGTTTGAAGCATTATACCCAGCTGATTTTGAATATGTATTGCAATGATAATATGAACTATAATGATGGTAGTTGTTGTAGTAGTGCCGAGCCGTATACACTATTGCAAATTGTAACCTATGCGGTTTTTGGAGTATGGTAAGTTTTGAAATATTTGCATATAACTACAATAGGACTTTTTCGCCCCGTGAAATTTAATGTTGGGAGGAATTATCGAAAAGCCAAGATTGAAGAATTTATATAGGGCCAAATGTTCCCACATGGACGAATAGCATGAAATTAATAGTGGTAAAATGTCATAAATATTCACAACATTAAATTTGCAGTTCAAATTTGAAGCGGCTCGGATGTAATGTATTCCTTCATGAGACCAGTACTGCCAGTAATTCTCAAAAATCCCCAATTTAAATTAATATTCCTCACAAAAATCTCAAAAAAAAATGTTTGGACAAGTTGTGAAAACAATAAAAAAATAAAGTAATAGGCTCTGCTGTAGAAAATCTGTAATATAAAAATGTTGTCATACCAGTTTTTGAGCTGATATAAAATCAAGATTTCAAAGCACAACACCGGAGAATGGTGATTGTCAGCCAAATGAGGGGAACAAGCTTTAGGCCCCTGTCCTCAAGATTTTTTTTTCACAATTGTAGAAAAATGTCAGAGTAAATCTACGAATTAGCGGTTGGGCCCCAAAAAACCTGGTTTATCTTTGAAGCACACATACAATCGACTGATGTTTACTTTCGGCAAAGCCCTATAGACTGCAAGATGATTGGATGGACGTACGTTTCGGAATTACCACATTCCTCATCAGCATTCTCTACTTGCAGCAAAACTATCAACCAATTATCAGAATAAATTCAGGCAGTTCATTAAACCCAACAATGAACCGCACTTGAACCTTCCGAAAAAAGGTTTTACATGATAGCCGGCTTATGCCGAAATAATTTCGTACAAACATATCTATTTTCCTTTGCCACCGTCAAATCATCGAGTGCAGTTGGCTGGGTCTATTTTGAGTGTGCTTCCTCTTTTTTTCATTCGTTTTGTTTTGTTATTGTTGTTTTTTTCTTCTGATGATTAAAGAAAAAAACCAACAATAACAAAACAAAACGAATGAAATAAAATTTTGACAAACATTTTGACCAAATTTTCTATAGAAATCTAATTTTGACGATATATTCTATAGAAAAAAACAAGTACATACGGCCGCAAGTTCGGCCAGGCCGAGTCTTATGTACCCACCACCATGGATTGCATAGAAACCTCTACGAAAGACTGTGATTTAGTCCATACATGGTATATATTAGACAAAAAAGTTATTGATATGGACCAATTTTTGTGTGATTGGGGATCGATTTATCTGAGGGCCATATATAACTATAGACCGATATGGACCTAGTTAGCCATGGTTGTTAACGACCATATACTAGCACAATGTACCAAATTTCAACTCACTCGGATGAAATTTGCTCCTCCAAGAGGTTCCAAAACCAAATCTCGGGATCGGTTTATATGGGGCTATGTACGATTATGGACTGATATGGACCACTTTTGGCATGGTTGTTAAATATCATATACTACCACCACGTACCAAATTTCAAGCAGATCGGATGAATTTTGCTTCTCCAAAAGGCACCGGAGGTCAAATCTGGGGATCGGTTTATATGGGAGCTATATATAACTATGGACTGATAGGAACCAATTCCTGCATGGTTGTTGGATACCATATACTAACATGACCTACCAAATTTCAACCGAATGGCAAGAATTTTGCTCTTCCAAGGGGCTCTGGAGGTCAAATCTGTGGATCGGTTTATATGGGGCCTATATATAATTATGGACCGATATCGACCAATTTTTGCATGGGAGTTTGAGGCCATATATTAACACCACATACCAAATTTCAACTGAATCAGATGAATTTTGGTCTTCCAAGAGGTTCCGGACGTCAAATCTGGTGATCGGTTTATATGGGGGCTATATATAATTATGAACCAATGTGGACCAATTTTTGCATGGTTGTTATAGACCATATACTAACATCACGTACCAAATTTCAGCCGGATCGGATGAAATTTGCTTCTCTTAGAGGCTTCGTAAGCCAAATTTTGGGGTCCGTTTATATGGGGGCTATACGTAAAAGTGAACCGATATGGCCCATTTGCAATACCATCCGACCTACATCAATAACAACTACTTGTGCCAAGTTTCAAGTCGATAGCTTGTTTCGTTCGGAAGTTAGCGTGATTTCAACAGACGGACATGCTCAGATCGACTCAGAATTTCACCACGACCCAGAATATATATACTTTATGGGGTCTTAGAGCAATATTTCGATGTGTTACAAACGGAATGATAAAGTTAATATACCCCCCATCCTATGGTGGTGGGTATAACAAGTAAGTAAAGTAGAAAGTCGGGCGGGCCGACTATATCATACCCTAAACCACCATTACAGTGGTGCATATTTAAGAAAATTAAGGGGTATAAGTCTATGGGTGATTTGTGTCAATCTGACTATAGCTCATAGTCAATGTTGCCACGGAAAATGTTCGGTTTACCCTACAAGAACAAGAAAAGTTCCCTACTTTCTCATACATTCCCAAACAATTTTTCCTACTATATTTTTCGTTAAATTTAAAAAATTTTACAAAACATAAATGGTTCTAAGTACTTTATTATCTTAAACCATGAATATGCAACGTATATAACTTAGAATATAAATTTGTATTACCACCACGGTTGCCACAGTTGGTAGAATTCTACCCAAATTAGTAATCGTTTTTGTTAAATCTCTATAAAAATAAAATTTTGGAAAAAGTCTCTGTAAACAAATTTTTGTGAGAAATTTTTCTATAAAATAAAATTTTGACAATAAATTCTATAGAAATAAAATTTTGAGAAAAAATTCCACAGAAATAAAATTTTGAGAAAATTTTTATAGAAATAATATTTTGAAAAAAATTTCTATAGAAATACAATTTTGACAAAATGTTCTATAGAAATAAAATGTTGACAAAATTCTCTACAGGAATAAAGTTTACCACACATTGTTAAAGATCAAGCCTTGCCGGCTTCTAATTTCCTCCTCTAGAGCCACCAAAATGTAAAAATTATTACAAAATGTGTTGTGTGAAAATGTCCTACATTGTGGCCCTACGTCCCTACAAGACGCTAAATATTAGAAAAACCCTACATATAGGGAATTTCCCCTACTTCCAGCAACACTGGCTGTGTTGATATTGCGCCTACGGAGTTAGTATGCCACTAATATTGAGCCCATTATTAAAAAAGAGAAAATCGTTAAAATAGTGTGGGTACTATGGCCAAATTTGGGAAAATCGAGCGATGCATATATATGGAAGCTATATTTAAATCTGAACCAATTTGCATAATATTTTGCGGGTTTGATTAATACCACAAAAGGTTACCTTGTGCAAGATTTGAGTAAGATCAGCCACGAAATGAGGCCTGTATGGTCAAACATAAGGTTATTAGGGGCGAATTTTTCAAAATCGGGTGATACATATATGGGAGCTATATCTACATCTGAACCGATTTCGATGAAATTTTGTACATATAGTTAGTACTATAGAGAACTGGATCTAGCCAACTTTTAATATGATCGGTTAATAAATAAGGATTCTATGGCCAAATTTGGGAAAATCGGGCTATACATATATATGGGAGCTATATCTAAATCTGAACCGATTTCGATGATTTTTTGCACATGTAGTTAGTGCTATAGAAGACTACATTTAGCCAAATTTTGGTAAGATCGGTTGATAAAAAAGGGTTTTATGGCCAAATTTAGAAAAATCGGGCGGTACATATATATGGGAGCTATAGCTAAATCTGAACCGATTTCGATGATTTTTTTGCACATATAGTTAGTGCTATAGAAGATTATATTTAGCCAACTTTGAGTAAGATCGGTTGATAAATAAAGGTTTTGTGGCCAAATTTGGCAAAATCGGGTGATACATATATATGAGAGCTATATCTAAATCTGAACCGATTTGGATGAAATTTTGCAGACTTGAAGGGCGATGGAAAAGATTACCTTTTGCCAAATTTGGTGACGATCCGTTTGAAAAAACGCGCAACGTGAACCCATTTGTCGCAATCGGGCGGAGCTATATCTAAATTTGATCCGATTTCTTCCAAATTCAATAGCATTCGTCCTTATGCCCAAACAACTCCCTGCACCAAATTTCATCAAAATCGGTTAATAATTGCGACCGAAATCCTGTGAACAACAAATACATGGACAGACGGACGGACACCAAGCGCTAGATCGACTCAGGAGGTGATTCTGAGTCGATCGGTATATATTTTATGGGGTCTAAAATCAATATTTCTGGTAGGCACCTTTTTTGGCCGATCAAACTTATTATACCCTGACCACTATGTGGTTTAGGGTATAAAAATTTGACAACAATTGTTATAGAAATCAAATTTTGGCAAAATTGTCTATAGAAATGAAATTTTGACAAAATTTTCTATAGAAATAAAATATTGCCACAATTTTCTACAGAAATCTACTTTTGACCAAATTTTCTATAGAAATAAAATGTTAACAAAATTTTCTATAGAAATACAATTTTGACACAATTTTCTATAGAAATGAAATTTTGACAAAATTTTGTATAGAAATAAAATTTTGACAAAATTTTCTATAGAAATAAAATTTTGACAAAATTTTCTATAGAAATAAAATTTTGACACAATTTTCTATAGAAATAAAATTTTGTCAAAATTTTCGATAGAAATAAAATTGTGACAAATTTTTCTATAGAAATAAAATTTTGACAAAATTTTCTATCGAAATAAAATTTTGACAAAAGTTTCTATAGAAATCTAATTTTGACCAAATTTTCTATAGAAATAAAATTTTGACAAATTTTTCTATAGAAATCAAATTTTGACAAAATTTTTTATAGAAATAAAATATAGAAATAAATTTGTTTAGGCAGTAGTCGACTATCAAACCCTTTTTCGGGAGGTTCAAGTGTAGTTCACGTTGGGTTGAGTGAATTACCCGAATTTATTCTGATAATTGGTTGATAGTTTTGCTGCAAGTAGAGGATGCTGATGAGGAATGTGGTAATTCCGAAACAGCTGTACATCCAACCATCTTGCAGTCTATAGGGCTTTGCCCAAATAAATTTGACAAGCATACTTTTCCTCTGTTGGTTAAGCTACAATTGTAGTTTAGTCAATGCATGGCTTTAAGCTGAGATCAAAAAAACAAAAAAACAACAATAACGATTGAAGAGAAGCCAACAATAACAAACAAAACGAATGAAGATAGAGGAAGCACGCTCAAAAACAAACCCAGCCAAATACATACAAATCGATGATTTGAGTTTGGCAAAGGAAAAGAGATATGCTGGCAAATTTGTTTAGGCAGTAGTCGACTATCAAACCCTTTTTCGGGAGGTTCAAGTGTAGTTCACGTTGGGTTGAGTGAATTACCCGAATTTATTCTGATAATTGGTTGATAGTTTTGCTGCAAGTAGAGGATGCTGATGAGGAATGTGGTAATTCCGAAACAGCTGTACATCCAACCATCTTGCAGTCTATAGGGCTTTGCCCAAATAAATTTGACAAGCATACTTTTCCTCTGTTGGTTAAGCTACAATTGTAGTTTAGTCAATGCATGGCTTTAAGCTGAGATCAAAAAAACAAAAAAACAACAATAACGATTGAAGAGAAGCCAACAATAACAAACAAAACGAATGAAGATAGAGGAAGCACGCTCAAAAACAAACCCAGCCAAATACATACAAATCGATGATTTGAGTTTGGCAAAGGAAAAGAGATATGCTGGCAAATTTGTTTAGGCAGTAGTCGACTATCAACCCCTTTTTCGGGAGGTTCAAGTGTAGTTCACGTTGGGTTGAGTGAATTACCCGAATTTATTCTGATAATTGGTTGATAGTTTTGCTGCAAGTAGAGGATGCTGATGAGAAATGTGGTAATTCCGAAACAGCTGTACATCCAACCATCTTGCAGTCTATAGGGCTTTGCCCAAATAAATTTGACAAGCATACTTTTCCTCTGTTGGTTAAGCTACAATTGTAGTTTAGTCAATGCATGGCTTTAAGCTGAGATCAAAAAAACAAAAAAATAAAATTTTGACAAAATTTTCTATAGAAATAAAATTTTGACAAATTTTTCTATAGAAATCAAATTTTGACAAAATTTTTTATAGAAATAAAATTTTGACAAAATTTTCTATAGAAATAAAATTTTGACAAATTTTTCTATAGAAAAAAATGTTGACAAAATTTTCTATAGAAATAAAATTTTGACAAAATTTTCTATAGAAATAAAATTTTGACACAATTTTCTATAGAAATAAAATTTTGTCAAAATTTTCGATAGAAATAAAATTGTGACAAATTTTTCTATAGAAATAAAATTTTGACAAAAGTTTCTATAGAAATCTAATTTTGACCAAATTTTCTATAGAAATAAAATTTTGACAAATTTTTCTATAGAAATCAAATTTTGACAAAATTTTTTATAGAAATAAAATTTTGACAAAATTTTCTATAGAAATAAAATTTTGACAAAATTTTCTATAGAAATAAAATTTTGACAAAATTTTCTATAGAAATAAAATTTTGACAAAATTTTCTATAGAAATAAAATTTTGACAAAATTTTCTATAGAAATAAAATTTTGACAAAATTTTCTATAGAAATCAAATTTTGACAAAATTTTCTATAGAAATAAAATTTTGACAAAATTTTCTATAGAAATCAAATTTTGACAAAATTTTCTATAGAAATCAAATTTTGACAAAATTTACTATAGAAATAAAATTTTGACAAAATTTTCTATAGAAATAAAATTTTGACAAAATTTTCTATAGAAATAAAATTTTGACAAAATTTTCTATAGAAATAAAATTTTAACAAAATTTTCTATAGAAATCTAATTTGGACCAAATTTTGACAAAATTTTTTTATAGAAATAAAATGTTGACAAAATTTTCTATAGAAATAAAATTTTGACAAAATTTTCTTTAGAAATAAAATTTTGACAAAATTTTCTATAGAAATAAAATTTTAACAAAATTGTCAATAGAAATAAATTTTCACAAAATTTTCTATCGAAATAAAATTTTGACAAAATTTTCTATCGAAATAAAATTTTCATAAAATTTTCTCTAGAAATAAAATTTTGACAAAAATTTCTATAGAAATAAAATTTTGACAAAATTTTCTATAGAAATAAAATTTTGACAAAATTTTCTATAGAAATAAAATTTTCACAAAATTTTCTAAAGAAATAAAATTTTGACAAAAATTTCTAAAAAAAATAAAAATTGTGAGAAAAATTTTCTATAGAAATAAAATTTTGACAAAATTTTCTATAGAAATAAAATTTTGACAAAATTTTCTATAGAAATAAAATTTTGATAAAATTTTCTATAGAAAAACAATTTTTATATAGAAATAAAATTTTCACAAGTTTTCTATTGTCAATTAAAAAATTAACTAACACAATTAAATTTATAATCAAATTGAAATTGGAAAAAATCGATGGTTTTTATTTTATATTAGTATTACAACTCAAAACTGTGGGTTTGTGTTTCTGAAATTTAATGATTATTTTTATATATCCAAATCCGCTAATAAATCTTCCTTTAATTTCAATTTTTCTTTTGTAGCATTGTATTGGCCTGTGGCATGTTCTTTCGACGATGGCTGCTGCATTTACGAGGACACACATTCTATACACCATTGAAGGCAGAACGTCATGGCCTGCACACAGCACCAACAACATCAGCATCATCATCGTCATCCGGGCTGGCCAATGGTGGCCCATCATTGGTCATGACACGCATAGATTATTCAACGCCCATTGTGGCCTTGGCCATGCTGGGCATTATTATGACCTATTTCTATTTATGTGATCGCACAAATTTTTTCATGAAAGAGAACAAGTACTATTCGGAATTTAGTTTTTGGATACCGGTGGGCTATGTTTTTGCTTTGGGTTTATTTTTCACGGAAGATTCGCGTTTCACAAAAGTCCTGAATCGAGATCAATCGGATGAGCTAAAGGGCTGGATACTTTTGGTGGTACTCATCTATTATATGACGGGAGCTGATCGTGTGCTACCCATACATATGCATATTAAGCTATTGCTAAGTGGTTATCTATTCCATACGGGCTATAGCCATTTTTCGTATATGTGGCAAACTGGTAATTCGGGATTTAGTTTTTTCCAGGTCATGTTCCGTCTGAACTTTATGACAGTGATTTTATGCTTTTGCATGAACCGTCCATATCAATTCTATTATTTTGTGCCATTGTTATCGTTTTGGATGTGTGTTATATATTTTTTGCTCGCCTTGCCACCTCGCATAACTGCCAGTTCGGTAGAGGCAAATCCTTTGCACTACCTCTATTTGGTGGGGAAATTTGTGGGTTGCTTTAGTGTGGTCACCATACTCTTTATGTCTGAGGTATTCTTTGAGAGAATATTTGTCACCAGGCCTTGGAAGGCCTTATTTGTGACCACCGACGACGATATCCATGATTGGTGGTATCAATGGAAATTGGATCGTTATACGGTGATGTTTGGCATGATCTTCGCTGCCTGTTTTCACATAGCCCAGAAATACAGCATTTTCGATGATAATAATCATGGCAATCTCTTTGCCCGTAGGACATCGATAACAGTGACTTTATTGGCTGTTTTGGGTGTAGGATTCTATACCACATTTTCATTTCTATGTCGTAACGAACAAAATTGTGAAGAGATTCATTCGTATATACTCTTCATACCCATTATTGGCTATATAATTTTAAGAAATATTTCGGGGATATTGCGGACCAGATATTCATCGTTTTTTGCCTGGTTTGGTCGCATATCGCTGGAGTTGTTTATATGCCAATATCACATATGGTTGGCGGCCGATCGTCATGGTATTCTGGTGTTGTTGCCAGGATTCCCCACACTTAATATGATAATAACATCGTTCATATTTGTATGCGCTTCACATGAAATGCATCGTATTACGGAAATCCTACTGCCCTATGCAGTACCAAATGACTGGAAATTAGTAACACGTAATCTAATCATATTTCTTATAATACTAATCCCTATAGCTCATTCCGATGGTATGTTTTAGATGGGGAGGAAGAAGAAGTGGACAAGCGTAGAGATAGAGGGTAGATAAATTTTAGGAGCACGATAGAGCACCTTTTTTGCCAGATGATAATAAACAAAAAACAAATGACTAAAGCATAATAGAAAACCAAATTTTTTCAATAATAAACTAAAATAAAAAATGCTTAACAAATTTAGTAGATCACAATAAATAAATGATAAAAATAATTAAAAATGCAAAGTATTGAGGTGTTAGGTCTTGGAGATTGGAGCATAACAAGTCAATTTAAGTCCTTAGAAAGTTTTAAACTGCTAGTAGTCTACTATTAATAAAAAAAAAGAAAACAACAACAACAACAATTGTTGTTTCATAATCATATTAGTCTTTCATTTTTACAAAATGTCTCTTTCAACTTAATTATTATTATTATATTATTATTATTATAGGAACACTTATTTATTTATACTCGTACTTATTAACTAATGGAATATCCAGATTTTTTTGTTTTGTTTTCTTTTGTTTTCTCTCTTAGTTTAGCTTGGCTCAAGCACAAAAAAAAAACAGAAATGAACGATAAACAAATCAATACAAGTTTTGAAATTATACAATAAAAAAAAAAACAAGAATGGTAAAAAGCTCAAAGATCAAAAGCATGGTGTATCGATCCTATTTGCAAATTTTGGGGAAATTTATGAAATGAATTGTCTGCCGGCGTTGGTGATATTTGCATGCTAGGTAAGTTTGAAACGCACATATATACGGGGGTACTAGATTATAGTATATAGAATTTCAGCTGAATTTAGTGAAATATATACCATCAAGAAAATCGCTTCTGATTTGAATTTGAGTTTTAGAGGACTTTCGCAATTCTCTATATCAGAGTTTCCCAAATGGGGGGGCGCGCCCCCCTAGGGGGGCACCACGAGGTTCCAAGGCGGGCGCAGCTTCATTTTTGGTTGAGCAGGTTTTGTATCATTAAACTTCTTAAAACAACACTAATTGTTAAGTTCAACAAAACATCAATAATATACAAAAAAAAAAAAATGCATACCATTCGTACATTGCGAAATATTCATTTATAACCACAGTGAGAGAACAATAAAAGTTACATGCAATTCTATAATTTGTTGTCGGTTTTCCATTATTAGTCGTTCACTTTATTTGCAACAGCTAAATTTCTTGCTAAAATATCAGAACCAGTACCCACTTTTGTATTCACACATTTTAAAAATTTTGAAAGCATTTTTGTCACTTTTAGACATAAAGTCACAATATCTGTCTTGCCTTCATGTTGAAACTGATTTAAGGCGTACTTTATCAGTAATAGTACCAAATATTAAAAATCTAGCTAATGAAAGGAACAATTGCCAAATTTTCCACTAATTGATAAACTCTTTTATATTCATTAACATTTTTATTTTTATACCCTAAACCACATAGTGGTCAGGGTATAATAAGATCGGCCAAAAAATGTGCCTACCAGAAATATTGATTTTAGACCCCATAAAATATATACCGATCGACTCAGAATCACCTCCTGAGTCGATCTTGCGCTTGGTGTCCGTCCGTATGTCCATGTATTTGTTGTTCACAGGATTTCGGTCGCAATTATTAACCGATTTTGATGAAATTTGGTGCATGGAGTTGTTTGGGCATAAGGACGAACGCTATTGAATTTGGAAGAAATCGGATCAAATTTAGATATAGCTCCGCCCGATTGCGACAAATGGGGTCACGTTGCGCGTTTTTTCAAAGGGATCGTCACCAAATTTGGCAAAAGGTAATCTTTTCCATCGCCCTTCAAGTCTGCAAAATTTCATCCAAATCGGTTCAGATTTAGATATAGCTCTCATATATATGTATCGCCCGATTTTGCCAAATTTGGCCACAAAACCTTTATTTATCAACCGATCTTACTCAAAGTTGGCTAAATATAATCTTCTATAGCACTAACTATATGTGCAAAAAATCATCGAAATCGGTTCAGATTTAGCTATAGCTCCCATATATATGTACCGCCCGATTTTTCTAAATTTGGCCATAAAACCCTTATTTATCAACCGATCTTACCAAAATTTGGCTAAATGTAGTCTTCTATAGCATTAGCTATATGTGCAAAAAATCATCGAAATCGGTTCAGATTTAGATATCTCCCATATATAGCTTTCGCCCGATTTACACTCATATGACCACAGAGGCCAATTTTTAACTCCGATTTAGTTGAAATTTTGCACAGGGAGTAGAATTAGCATTGTAGCTATACGTGCTAAATTTGGTTGAAATCGGTTCAGATTTAGATATATCTCCCATATACAGCTTTCGCCCGATTTACACTCATATGACCACAGAGGCCAATTTTTAATTCCGATTTAAAGGGTGATTCTTTTGAGGTTAGGATTTTCATGCATTAGTATTTGACAGATCACGTGGGATTTCAGACATGGTGTCAAAGAGAAAGATGCTCAGTATGCTTTGACATTTCATCATGAATAGACTTACGATCTGCCACAACGTCGAATTTTCAGTGAATGGGCCCTAGAAAAGTTGGCAGAAAATCCGCTTTTTTATCGACAAATTTTGTTCAGCGATGAGGCTCATTTCTGGTTGAATGGCTACGTAAATAAGCAAAATTGCCGCATTTGGAGTGAAGAGCAACCAGAAGCCGTTCAAGAACTGCCCATGCATCCCGAAAAATGCACTGTTTGGTGTGGTTTGTACGCTGGTGGAATCATTGGACCGTATTTTTTCAAAGATGCTGTTGGACGCAACGTTACGGTGAATGGCGATCGCTATCGTTCGATGCTAACAAACTTTTTGTTGCCAAAAATGGAAGAACTGAACTTGGTTGACATGTGGTTTCAACAAGATGGCGCTACATGCCACACAGCTCGCGATTCTATGGCCATTTTGAGGGAAAACTTCGGAGAACAATTCATCTCAAGAAATGGACCGGTAAGTTGGCCACCAAGATCATGCGATTTGACGCCTTTAGACTATTTTTTGTGGGGCTACGTCAAGTCTAAAGTCTACAGAAATAAGCCAGCAACTATTCCAGCTTTGGAAGACAACATTTCCGAAGAAATTCGGGCTATTCCGGCCGAAATGCTCGAAAAAGTTGCCCAAAATTGGACTTTCCGAATGGACCACCTAAGACGCAGCCGCGGTCAACATTTAAATGAAATTATCTTCAAAAAGTAAATGTCATGGACCAATCTAACGTTTCAAATAAAGAACCGATGAGATTTTGCAAATTTTATGCGTTTTTTTAAAAAAAAAAAAGTTATCAAGCTCTTAACAAATCACCCTTTAGTTGAAATTTTGCACAGGGAGTAGAATTAGCATTGTAGCTATGCGTGCCAAATTTGGTTGAAATCGGTTCAGATTTAGATATATCTCCCATATATATGTTTTTCTGATTTCGACCAACAATTTCCTTGTAAAATCTCCACTGCTTAGTCGAAAAGTTGTAAAAATGACTCTAATTTTCCTAAACTTCTAATACATATATATCGAGCGATAAATCATAAATAAACTTTTGAGAAGTTTCCTTAAAATTGCTTCAGATTTAAATGTTTCCCATATTTTTTTACTAAAATTGTGTTCCACCCTAGTGCATTAGCCAACATAAATTTTGAGTCTATAGATATTGTAGAAGTCTATCAAATTCTGTCCAAATCGAGTGATATTTAAATGTATGTATTTGGTACAAACTTTTATATATAGCCCCCAACACATTTGACGGATGTGATATGGTATCGAAAATTTGGATCTACAAAGTGGTGCAGGGTATAATATAGTCGGCCCCGCCCGACTTTAGACTTTCCTTACTTGTTTTTAATTATTAAATTAGCTATTGTTAATCATATTTTCAGCTTTTGTTAATATTTATTTATGTTTGGGTAAACAAAATTTAGGTTGGCTGATAAGTCTCCGGTCTGACACATAGATGGCGTCGCTAGTATTAAATGCATATTATTTTTATATAGTACAAACCTTCAAATGATTCGTGTCAAAATTTGACCTCTGTAAGACAATTAGTTTGTGAGATAGAGCGTCTTTTGTGAAGCAACTTTTGTTATTCTGAAAAAAAAAAAATGGAAAAAAGGAATTTCGTGTAAAATACTGTTTTCTGAAGGGAAAAAATACGTTGGAAGCAAAAACTTGGCTTGATAATGAGTTTCCGGACTCTGCCTCAGGGAAATCAACAATAATTGATTGGTTGCAAAATTCAAGCGTGGTGAAATGAGCACGCAGGATGGTGAACGCAGTGGACGCCCGAAAGAGGAGGTTACCGACGAAATCATCAAAAAAATCCAAAAAATGATTTTGAATGACCGTAAAATGAAGTTGATCGAGATAGCAGAGGCCTTAAAGATATCAAAGGAACGTGTTGGTCATATCATTCATCAATATTTGGATATGCGGAAGCTCTGTGCAAAATGGGTTCCGCGCGAGCTCACATTTGACCAAAAACAACAACGTGTTGATGATTCTGAGCGGTGTTTGCAGCTGTTAACTCGTAATACACCCGAGTTTTTCCGTCGATATGTGACAATGGATGAAACATGGCTTCATCACTACACTCCTGAGTCCAATCGACAGTCGGCTGAGTGCACAGCGACCGGTGAACGGTCTCCGAAGCGTGGAAAGACTCAAAAGTCCGCTGGCAAAGTAATGGCCTCTGTTTTTTGGGATGCGCATGGAATAATTTTTATCGATTATCTTGAGAAGCGAAATACCATACACCGTGACTATTATATGGCGTTATTGGAGCGTTTGAAGGTCGAAATCGCGGCAAAACGGCCCCATATGAAGAATAAAAAAGTTTTGTTCCACCAAGACAACGCACCATGGCACAAGTCATTGAGAACGATGGCAAAAATTCATGAATTGGGCTTCGAATTGCTTCCCCACCCACCGTATTCTCCAGATCTGGCCCCCAGCGACTTTTTCTTGTTCTCAGACCTCAAAAGGATGCTCGCAGGGAAAAAATTTGGCTGCAATGAAGAGGTGATCGCCGAAACTGAGGCCTATTTTGAGGCAAAACCGTAGGAGTACTACCAAAATGGTATCAAACAATTGGAAGGTCGTTATAATCGTTGTATCGCTCTTGAAGGGAACTATGTTGAATAATAAAACCGTATTTTGGCAAAAAAATGTGTTTTTCTTTGTTAGACCGGGGACTTATAAGCAAACCTGTTAAATAATTTTTAAATATTTTTTTTGTGATTTTTGTCTCAATCGTTTGACTTCAAATATTTTTTTCGTTACTTTTCTAGAATGGATTCAGCATTGTTTCGACAAAATTTAAATAATTTTCAGCATTTATTAATTTTTTACTATTTGATTTTTAACCTACTTGAAACAAAAAATGATAAAATTACCCATTAACAAGTATATACGGCTGTAAGTTCGGCCAGGCCGAAGCTTATGTACCCTCCATCATGGATTGCGTAGAAACTTCTTCTAAACACTGCCATCCAGAATCGAATTACTTAAGTTGCGGTAACGCTTGCCGATGGCAAGGTATCTTAAAACCTCCTAACACCATCTTCTAAATTGTATGTAAGTCCATACGTGGTATATATTAAATCAAAAAAGATCGATCCAATACGTATATAATTCAGTTTGACAAAGTAGACATAAAATTTTGACAAAATTTTCTACAGAAATAAAATTTTAACAAAATTTTCTATAGAAATAAAATTTTCACAAAAATTTCTATAGAAATAAAAATTTTGACAAAATTTTCTATAGGAAGAAAATTTTGACAAAAATTTCTAAAGAAATAAAATTTTAACAAAATTTTCTATAGAAATAAACTTTTGACAAAATTTTCTATAGAAATAAAATCTTGGTAGATTATTTTTGGCTCGAGTGGCAACCATGATTATGAACCGAATAAAATTTGAACAAAATTTTCTTAGAAATAAAATTTTGACAAAATTTTCTATAGAAATAAAATTTTGACAATGATGAAAATTTTATTATGAACCGACTAAAATTTTAACAAAATTTTCTCTAGAAATAAAATTTTGACAAAATTTTCTATAGAAATAAAATTTTGGTAGATTATTTTTGGCTCTAGTGGCAACCATGATTATGAACCGATATGGACCAATTTTTGTGTGATTGGACCAATTTTGGTATGGTTGTTAGCAACCATATACTAACACCACGTTCCTAATTTGAACCGGATCGGATGAAATTTGCTTCTCGTGGAGACTTCGCAAGCCAAATCTGGGGATCGGTTTATATGGGGGCTATATATAATTATGAACCGATGTGGACCAATTTTTGCATGGTTGTTAGAGACCATATACCAATATCATGTACCAAATTTCAGGCGGATCGGATGAAATTTGCTTCTCTTTTAGGCTCAGCAACCCAAATCTGGGGATCGGTTTATATGGGCGCTATATATAATTATGGACCGATGTGGACCAATTTTTGCACGGTTGTTAGAGACCATATACCAATACCATGTACCAAATTTCAGCCGGATCGGATGCAATTTGCTTCTCTTTGAGGCTTCGCAAGCCAAATCTGGGGATCGGTTTATATGGGGGCTATATATAATTATGAACCGATGTGGACCAATTTTTGTATGGTTGTTAGAGACCATATACCAACATCATGTACCAAATTTCAGCCGTATCGGATGAAATATGCTTCTCTTAGAGGCTCCACAAACCAAATCTGGGGATCGGTTTATATGGGGGCTATATATAATTATGGACCGATGTGGACCAATTTCTGCATGATTGTTAGAGACCATATACCAACACCATGTACCAAATTTCAGCCGGATCGGATGAAATATGCTTCTCTTAGAGGCTCCACAAACCAAATCTGGGGATCGGTTTATATGAGGGCTATATATAATTAAGGACCGATATGGACCAATTTTTGCATGGTTGTTAGAGACCATATACCAACATCATGTACCAAATTTCAGCCGGATCGGATGAAATTTTCTTCTCTTTGAGGCTCCTCAAGCCAAATCTGGGGATTGGTTTATATGGGGGCTATATATAATTATGGACCGATGTGAACCAATTTTTGCATGGTTGTTAGAGACCATATACCAACACCATGTACCAAATTTCAGCCGGATCGGATGAAATTTGCTTCTCTTTTAGGCTCCGCAAGCCAAATCTGGAGATCGGTTTATATGGGGGCTATATATAATTATGGACCGATGTGGACCAATTTTTGCATGGTTGTTAGAGACCATATACCAACACCATATACCAAATTTCAGCCGGATCGGATGAAAAATGCTTCTGTTAGAGGCTCCACAAGCCAAATCTGAGGGTCCCTTTATATGGGGGCTATACGTAAAAGTGGACCGATATGGCCCATTTTCAATACCATCCGACCTACATCGATAACAACTACTTGTGCCAAGTTTCAAGTCGATAGCTTGTTTCGTTCGGAAGTTAGCGTGATTTCAACAGACGGACGGACGGACGGACGGACGGACATGCTTAGATCGACTCAGAATTTCACCACGACCCAGAATATATATACTTTATAGGGTCTTAGAGCATTATTTCGATGTGTTACAAACGGAATGACAAAGTTAATATACCCCCATCCTATGATGGAGGGTATAAAAATATGAAAATGGGGATTTTTAAACAATTAAAGTCGGGCGGATCCACATGTTCGATACCATCTCAAATCCTTCGTATATATTTATAAAGGTTTATATTCCCAAAATTGATTCAAATTCGAGTGACTACGTTTCTTTCGACTAGGTTTCCGTTCGATATACAGAAATAGGGCATGAGATTGTCAACACTGTTTATGGTAACTCAAATACTCTTAAAAGTTTGAAAGATAAAAAAGAGAGTTCAACTTAAGAGAATGCATAACAAAAGCTTTTTATATTTATTCTCTTTCCTCAAGTTCTCTGTTTACTGTAAGAATATGTGCGGAGCAACAATCAGTTGTTGCTTGCATGTCACAAGGATAAGACTTGTCAGAGGATACGAATTTTATTCCATAGATGATGGTTTTCGATGTGCTTAAAAGCATTTGCAAATTGTGAGATTTCGTATTTGAGAGTTCAGAATTTTGTTATTTTTGTTGCAGTTGGCTACAAATACAACTGAGTTGTACACGTGTCGTCTATTTTCATAGGACATCTTTGATGAATGGATATTTGTAAATGCTTGCACACATACATACGCAAGTATTTGCTTTCATTTTAAAGGATGCTGGAATTTTTCAGCCACAAACCATAATACATTCATCTAGTGTCCTTTCATACAAGTGGATATTACATCTTTCGTTTTTTGTTGTTGTCCGGCTTTCCACAGAAAGACCATTGAAAGGAAAAGCATTTTCATAATAAAGCAAATATGAAAGCAGATGGACTATTACAGGTATTGACAAGCTGAAGAAAGATTTCGAATTTTACAAATGCGAAAGGGAAGTTGATTTTTATTGAATTTCAAACTAAACAGAATTAACTATGTGTCAATTTGGGGTCAGGTTGTACAAATTTATTATATCCATCACAAGATAAGAAGGATATGTAACTTACAGTTTGGGATAAACAGTTTTCTTTTCATTATTTATTTATTTATTCAGCCATGGTAAGTAAGCCAGTTCAATTATGAGTACAATAAGTTTTCATAAATTACGGTTGAATTAAAATGATTACGGACCAGAAAAAAAAAACATAATTAAGGGTATACAAAACTGCTTTTAATCTTAAAATGACATAGAAAAAATAAGTTGAGAATAAAAATAACAAAACTTGAGTACGTTGACATAATAAATGGATAATCACAGACAGGAACATAAAACTGGGTAGAGTTAACTGGTGACAGGAAAAATTGAAGCGATCAGATGACAGGATCAATCAGGAAATAGTAAATATTAGCAATTAAGAGAACGTTAGTAGCAGGAACAATGTGCTGACAAACGAAACAGGAACAACTTGGAAGGCTGATATGTTCAATCTTCGAAACAGCCATTAACGAAGTTTAATGGCAAACCTGAAAGTGGTGTTCGAGCATTTTGACAAAATTTTCTATAGAAATAAAATTTCGACAAAATTTGCTATAGAAATAAAATTTTGACAAAATTTTTCATAGTAATACAATTTTTACTGAATTTTCTATAGAAATAAAATTTTGATAAAATATTCTATAGAAATCAAATTTTGACAAAATTTTCTATAGAAATAAAAATTTTGACAAATTTTTCGATAGAAATAGAATTTTGACAAAATTTTCGATAGAAATAAAATTTTGACAAAATTTTCGATGGAAATAAAATTTTGACAAAATTTTCGATGGAAATAAAATTTTGATAAAATTTTCTATAGAAATCAAATTTTGACAAAATTTTCAATAGATATAAAAACTGTAACAAAATTTTCAATAGAAATAAAATTTGGCAAAGTTTTCTATAGATATTTCTATTTTTTGACAAAATTTTCTATATAAATAAAATTTTGACAAAATTTTCTATGGAAATAAAACTTTGACAAAATTGTCTATATAGATAACAAATTTGGATAAAATTCTCGGTATAGATAACAAATTTTGACAAAATTGTCTATAGAAATAAAATTTTGATAAAATTTTCTATAGAAGTCAAATTTTGACAAAATTTTCTATAGAAATAAAAATTTTGACAAAATTTTCGATTGAAATAAAATTTTGCCAACATTTACGATAGATCTAAAATTTTGACAAGATTTTCTATAGAAATAAAATTTTGACAAAATTTTCTATAGAAATAGCATTTCGACAAAATTTTCTAAAGAACTAAAATTTTGATAAAATTTTGTATAGAAATAAAATTTGTGACAAAATGTTTGATAGAAATAAAATTTGTGACAAAATGTTTGATAGAAATAACATTTCGACAAAATTTTCTAAATAAATAAAATTAAATCAAAATTTTCTATAGAAATAAAATGTTGACAAAATTTTTGATAGAAATTAAATTTTGACAAAATTTTCTATAGATATAAAAATTGTAACAAAATTTTCAATATAAATAAAATTTTGACAAAATTTTCTATAGAAATAAAATGTTGACAAAATTTTTCATAGTAATACAATTTTTACTAAATTTTCTATAGAAATAAAATTTTGATAAAATATTGTATAGAAATCAAATGTTGACAAAATTTTCTATAGAAATAAAAATTTTGACAAATTTTCCGATAGAAATAAAATTTTCGATAGAAATAAAATTTTGACAAAATTTTCGATGGAAATAAAATTTTTATAAAATTTTCTATAGAAATCAAATTTTAATTATATTTGCTTAGTTCGGCTTGAGGTCATGTGAATAAAAACAGATGTTGTTGTTTTGTGAGTTGTATTTTTATATTTAAAATTTTCCAATATTTCGAGACATCTCCGATGCTCGTCTTCAGGGAAATTAATTTAAATTTAAAGAACAGTGAACTTCTTTACAAGGGAGTATATTTACAAATTTTGACAAAAATTTCAATAGATATAAAAATTGTAACAAAATTTTCAATAGAAATAAAATTTTGACAAAATTTTCTATATAAATAAAATTTTTACAAAATTTTCTATGGAAATAAAACTTTGACAAAATTGTCTATATAGATAACAAATTTGGATAAAATTCTCTGTATAGATAACAAGTTTTGACAAAATTGTCTATAAAAATAAAATTTTCTATAGAAGTCAAATTTTGACAAAATTTTCTATAGAAATAAAAATTTTGACAAAATTTTCGATTGAAATAAAATTTTAACAAAATTTTCTATAGAAATAAAAATTTAACAAAACTTTCTATAGAAATAAAATTTTGACAAATTTTCTATAGAAATAAAATTTTGACAAAATTTTTTATAGAAATAAAATTTATAATGAAATGATTAGTCAAGCTCGAGGTCTTTATGTTTTTATTTATTTATTTATTTGTCGATATTTCGCCTTAATATGTAAGGCATTTTTCTATAGAAATTACATTTTTACAAAATTTTCTATAGAAATAAAATTTTGGCAAAATTTTCTATAGAAATACAATTTTGACAAAATTTTCTATAGAAATAAAACTTTGACAAAATTGTCTATAGAAATAAAATTTTGACAAGATTTTCTATAGAAATAAAATTTTGACACAATTTTCTATAGAAATAAAATTTTGACAAAATTTTCTATAGAAATAAAAATTAAAAAAAAAATCCATAGAAATAAAATTTTGACAAAATTTTCTATAGAAATAAAATTTTGACAAATTTTCTATAGAAATAAAATTTTGACAAAATTTTTTATAGAAGTAAAATTTTCTATAGAAATAAAATTTGGATAAAATGTTCTGTAGAAATAAAATTTTTGACAAAATTTTCTATAGAAATAAAAATTAAAAAAAAAACTTTTTTGGAAATAAAATTTTGACAAATTTTCTATAGAAATAAAATTTTGACAAAATTTTTTATAGAAATACAATTTTGATTAATTGTCTATAGAGATAAAATTTAGACATAATTTTCTATAGAAATAGAATTTCGACAACATTTTCTATAGAAATTAAATTTTTACAAAATTTTCTATAGAAATAAAATTCTGACAAAATTTTCTATAGAAATAAAATTCTGACAAAATTTTCTATATAAATAAAATTTTGTCAACATTTTCTAAAGAACTAAAAATTTGACAAAATTTTCTATAGAAATAAAATTTTGACAAAATTTTCTATAGAAATAGAATTTTGACAACATTTTTCATAGAAATAAAATGTTGTTAACATTTTTCATAGAAATAAAATTTTGTTGAAATTTTCTATAGAAATAAAATATTGACAAAATTTTCAATAGATATACAAATTTTAACAAAATTGTCCATAGAAACAAAATTTTGACAAAATTTTCTATAGAAATAATTTTTTTTGTTGATATTGTTTACCTTTTATTTTAATTTTTATGATTTTTATCTCATAATCTCGGCTGTAGGTCTATAAATTAAACTCGAAATTGTTGGTTTCTAGTTTTTTATTTTCCGATATTTCGGTTGACTTCGTCAGACCGTTTTCAAGGCTACAAATTACAAAATTAAACAAAAGTTAATTACAAAATTCACAAATTAAAGTCAAACTATTGTCATTTACATTTTATCCGATGTCTTGTTACTTCGCTGTCTGGTTTTCTACTGGTGATCACTTTCTCCTGTGTTTTTGTATCGTATGTCGATATATTCTCGCGCAGTTCTCAATATCTTTTTTATAGTTTATTCTCTCGTTAGTGGGAGTGTTAATTATGTGTAACATTTCCAGAGTAAATCTTCGTCTGTAGTTGTTTTCCTTGCATAGGATTTCTACGTTATTAAAGTTAGGTTTGTGACAAATTTTGACAAATTTTTCTAGGTTCTTTCTATGATTAAATGATGATTAAAACATAAGGGAATTAGCCAAAAATACCTATAACACGTATTACCCATCAAAGTGCAGCATTGGTTTTGTTGAGTTCAATATCCAAACGTTTGGTTTACTATTTCACTATTAAAGACGATTTCTTTAAATTAAAAATAATTTTCTTTACTTTAAGAAAATTGTGCCTCAGTTCAAATGCATAAGACTTTACCAGAGATATGCAAATTTTCAGGATTCGTGTCCTATATTTAATCAAAACAAAATTTTGATGCAAAGATTATACAATTTATTTTAATTAAAATTTCATTATTTTAAAGAAATTTGTCCTTAATATTGTTTAAATTGCTTGTCCTACACTGTAGGGTGCATAAACTTTCCTATTGGGTCAATATCAATGCAGGATATAACACATGCGATCTTTTGAAATAGATAATGCATTTTTATTGAGTTATCCTCCGTTGTAGGCGTTACCTAGGAAGTTATACTGATTTTCCTGATAAACTGCTATAGCGTATAATTATTACGAGAAGGTGTAATCCATGTAATAAAGATGTTTCTCAGTGTTCTCAGTTCACTGTATCTTTTTATATACAAATATCGAGTTTTCTTTTTATTGCCTGCATTTACGTCAGCAAATTCATTTTCGTGAGTACTTATTGAATCCTTAAAAAACATTAAAAGAAAATATAAAAGTGAAGAAAATATTGCAACGAATAAATCAACTTGAATTTACATCAACGTTAAATGTCATTGTACAACGTGTACTTATCATTGTAAATAATAAATTTTAATCGAAAACCATCGACAGTTTACTTGGATCGAATGTTATTAACCTTCCCTCAAGACCAAAGATGCGGTTTCTTATAAATAAAGACATTGTTTCAGGAGCTACCTAACTTTCAATTTACACTGACAAAAAAATAATGACTATCTCAAAGATGGTATTATCACCTTCACTTTGTCCAAATTTTATTTCTATAGAAAATTTTGTCAAAATTTTATTTCTATAGAAAATTTTGTCGAAATTTTATTTCTATAGAAAATTTTGTCAAAATTTTATTTCTATAGAAAATTGTGTCAAAATTTTATTTCTATTTAAAATTTTGTCGAAATTTTATTTCTATAGAAAATGTTGTCAAAATTTTATTTTTTTGAAAAATTTTATTAAAAATTTTATTTCTATAGAAAATTTTGTCAAACTTTTTTTATAAATTTTTTTTTATATTATAATAAAATATTTCTATTGAAAAGTTTGTCAAAACTTTATTTCTATATAAAATTTTGTCGAAATTTTATTTCTATAGAAAATGTTGTCAAAATTTTATTTTTTTGAAAAATTTTATTAAAAATTTTATTTCTATAGAAAATTTTGTCAAACTTTTTTTTATAAATTTTTTTTTATATTATAATAAAATATTTCTATTGAAAAGTTTGTCAAAATTTTATTTCTATAGAAAATTTTGTCAAAATTTTATTTCTATTGTAAAGTTTGTCAAAATTTTATTTCTATAGAAAATGTTGTCAAATTTTTTTTCTATAGAAAATTTTGTCAAAATTTTATTTTTTTGAAAAATTTTATCAAAATTTTATTTCTATAAAATAATTTTTTTTATATTATAATTTTTTTTTATATTTTTTTTTTATATTATAATAAAATATTTCTATTGAAAAGTTTGTCAAAATTTTATTTTGTTTTTAAATTTTATCAACATTTTATTTTGATAGAATATTTTATCAAAATTTTATTTCTATGGATAATTTTGTCAAAATTTTATTTCTATAGAAAATTTTGTCAGAATTTTATTTCTACAGAAAATTTTGTCAAAATTTTATTTTTTTTTTTTTGGAAAATTTTGCCAAAATTTTATTTCTATAGAAAATTTTGTCAACATTTTATTTCTATAGAAAATATTGTTAAAAGTTTATTTCAATACAAAATTTTGTCAAAATTTTATTTCTATAGAAAATTTTGTCTAAATTTTATTTCTATAGAAAATTTTGTCTAAATTTTATTTGCATATAAAATTTTGTTTAAATTTTTTATAGAAATAAAATTTTGACAAAATTTTACTTCTATAGAAAATTTAGTTTAAATTTTATTTCTATATAAGATTTTGTTTAAATTTTTTATAGAAATAAAATTTTGATAAAATTTTATTTCTTGTACAGACAATTTTGTCAAAATTTTATTTCTATAGAAAATTTTGTCAGAATTTTATTTCTACAGAAAAATTTGTCAAAATTTTATTCCTAAAGCAAATGTTGTCAAAATTTTATTTTTTTTTGGAAAATTTTATCAAAATTTTATTTTTATACAAAATTTTATTTCTGTAGAAAATTTTGCCGAAATTTTATTTCTATAGAAAATTTTGTTAAAATTTTTTATAGAAATAAAATTTTGACAAAATTGTATTTATTCTACAGAAAATTTGGTCAAAATTTTATTTCTATAGAATTTTTTTTTAATTTTATTTCTATTGAAAAGTTTGTCAAAATTTCATTTCTATAGCAAATGTTGTCAACATTTTATTTCTTTAGAAAATTTTGTCAAAATTTTATTTCTATAGAAAATTTTGTCAAAATTTTATTTCTATAGAAAATTTTGTCAAAATTTTATTTCTATAGAAAATTTTGTCAAAATTTTATTTCTATAGAAAATTTTGTCAAAATTTTATTTCTATGGAAAATTTTGTCAAAATTTTGTTTCTATAGAAAATTTTGTAAACATTTTATTTCTATTGAGAATTTTGTCGAAATTTTATTTCTTTTTTGTTTCATTCGTTTTGTTTTGTTATTATTGTTGGTTTGTACTGTAATCATATTTGTTGTTTTGATCTCAGCTTTAAAACCATTGCGTTGACTAAACTACAAGAGTAGCTTAACCAACAGAGGAAAAGAATGTTTGTCAAATTTATTTGGGCAAAGCCCTATAGACTGCAAGGTGGTTGGATGGACGCACGTTTCGGAATTACCACATTCCTCATCAGCATCCTCTACTTGCAGCAAAACTATAAACCAATTATCAGAATAAATTCAGGCAGTTCGCTAAACCCAAAGTGAACCACACTTGAACCCTCCGAAAAAAGGTTTATGATAGCCGGCTTATGCCGAAATAAATTCGTACAACCATATCTCTTTTCCTTTGCCACCGTCAAATCATCGATTTGAGTGCATTTTGAGCGTGCTTCCTCTTCTTTTAATTCGTTTTGTTTTGTTATTGTTGGTTGTTTTCTTTAATCATTGTTGTTATTTTTTTGATTTCAGCTTGAAACCTCTTGTTGGTTAAGCTACACTTGTAGTTTAGTCAATGCATGGGTTTAATGAACTGCCTGAATTTATTCTGATAATTGGTTGATAGTTTTGCTGCAAGTAGAGGATGCTGATGAGGAATGTGGTAATTCCGAAACGTGCGTCCATCCAACCATCTTGCAGTCTATACGGCTTTGCCCAAATAAATTTGACAAACATTCTTTTCCTCAGTTGGTTAAGCTACACTTTTAGTTTAGCCAATGCGTGGTTTCAAGCTGAAATCAAGAAATTTTTTTTCTATAGAAAATTTTGTCTAAATTTTATTTCTATATAAAATTTTGTTAACATTTTTTATAGAAATAAAATTTCGACTGAAAATTGTGTCAAAATTTTATTTTTATAGAATAACTAGCGTAACCCTGCCCGCTTCGCTGCGCCTTCCGAAGTGTTTTTGTAGGAACATTTTGCGTTAACTTAGTCAACCATATCCTTCGTGCTGAAAACAAATTCGAAAAGATTTGAATTCTTTCAAACAAATTGGACTACTTGCTTTTTCGTTTATAGGTATAAATACGGCGGATATGCATATGTAAAACGCTTGGTCTTAAAAAAATGTAGGGGAGAGGGTGTAGGTTAGGTTAGGTTAGGTTATGTGGCAGCCCGATGTATCAAGCTCACTTAGACTATTCAGTCCATTGTGATACCACAGTGGTGAACTTCTCTCTTATCACTGAGTGCTGCCCGATTCCATGTTAAGCTCAATGACAAGGGACCTCCTTTTTATAGCCGAGTCCGAACGGCGTTCCACATTCCAGTGAAACCACTTAGAGAAGCTTTGAAACCCTCAGAAATGTCACCAGCATTACTGAGGTGGGATAATCCACCGCTGAAAAACTTTTTGGTGTTCGGTCGTAGCAGGAATCGAACCCACGACCTTGTGTATGCAAGGCGGGCATGCTAACCATTGCACCACGGTGGCTCCCAGGGGAGAGGGTGTACCCTTTGCTCCACATTTTTTAAATAATGTTCTGTATTCAAGTAGTTGGACAATCTTCTATATTTCTTGTGAATTTTAAGTGTGGAAATGTATCCTTCTCCTCAACATATCTGAAAATTAAGCACTATATTATAATAACATAACATACAAAGAATTACTGTTCCCAATTCAATAAATCGGAAAAAGCAAAAGTAGTAAAAAATTTTACCACATTAACATTTGCTAAAATGTTGGCACCCCCTACGTTGGCTGCCAATTTTATGTAAATTTAAGTTCTTTACTAAAAAGAGGTCTGGCAGAAACTTGTTCAAAAATCATAAAATTATGTACCAAGTTCCCATTTACGGACAACCCTCTACTTTCAATTTAAGAAAAAAAAAAAAACTGACAAAAGGGAACCCTCTCCCCACCATCGCTCCACTCCGACCTGATATCGGACTATGACGTACCCCTATATTAATTTCACAACTACTCAATGGTCCCTATAAATTCTATCGAAGTAAATCGATAAAGTTTATTTCAATTTTCCCCTTCCCCAACCAGATATCGAAAAATCATATACTAATTTAAAAATCATGTATAAATTTAATCACCTCCTCCCACGTTCCCTGTAAATTTCAAGTAGATCGGAGATGTTTAAATTTTCCTCTATTGTTTTAAAGGGACGTCACATTCCCCGATACAATATCGATAAATACCGTGGTGAATAGCACCCGTAACCTTCCCTGAAAATTCTTGAAACTTTCCTTCAAGTGTGGGGCAAGGAAGGTTTCCTCTTCGTTCATAACCTTCGCCCACTGCCTTTGTAAATTTCAAGAAAACTTAAGAATTTTTGTTTTTCTTCCAGTTTTAGAGGAGGACCTCCTTCCCAAATATCGAAAAGTGATGTAGCGTATCTTTTGTAAACGTCCCAGATAATGTCAAGCAAATTATAAGCCTAAAGGGGCGTCTCTCTTCCGTCCAAATATCACAAAATCAGGTATCAACTATTAATATCGTAACCTCTCCCCAATCCTCTGTAAATTTCAAGTAACTCGGAAAAGTTTAATTGTTTCTCTGTATGTAGTTACTTAAGAGAAGCGGATGTCTCCCTATGTCCTTTTATTTTTATTAAAAAATTAGGAACCTGATATAAATATCATAACCTCACTCATTTTTCCGTAAAATTTCAGTCGGGGGAGTTTAGTTTTGTTTTCACTGTACTTTAAAAAAAAAAGTCGGGCAAAGGGGTGGTCCCCCACCCCGACCAAATATCGAAAAATAATGTAGCGGATTTTTGTCTAGATGCCAACCCCAACATTCAATGAAAATTTCAAGCAAATCGCATAATTTTGTTCCAAGTTTCAAAAAGTAGGGCAAGGGGAAGGTCCCCCTCCCCGTCCACATATGGAACCATCAGGAACCCCATATTAATTCCATAACCTCACCGCATGTTCTCTGTAAATCTCAGATAATTTAGAGAATTTTAGTTTTTTCACTGTACTTTAAAAAAAGTCGAACAAAGGAGAGGTCCCCCTCCGCCACCAAATATCGAAATATAAAGTAGCGGATCTTTGTCTAGATACCAAACCCAACCTTCAATGAAAATTTCAAGCAAATCGGTCAACTTTGGTCCAATTTTCAAAAAGTCCGACAAAGGGGAGGTCCCCCTCCGCGACCAGGTGTCAAAAAATGAGGTACCCTATTTTCACCACATGAACGCCCCCTACGATCTCTGAAAGTTTCAAGTAAATCGGTTCAGCTGTTTCGGAGCCAACTCGGAACATACAAACAAACAAACAAATAAACAAACATAGATTGAATTTTATATATATAGATTTATCAAAATTTTATTTCTATGGAAAATTTTGTCAAAATTGTATTTCTATAGAAAATTCGGCAAAATTTTATTTCTATAGAAAATGTTGTCAAAATTTTATTTCGATAGACATTTGTGTGAAAATTTCATTTCCATAGAAAATTTTGTCGAAATTTTATTTCTTTATAAAATTTTGTTAAATTTTTTTATAGAAATACAATTTTTACAAAATTTTATTTTATTTCTATAGAATATTTTGTGAAAATTTTATTTACATAGAAAATTTTGTCGTACATCCAGAAAAAAGTGACCTCTTCTTCAAGTTAAAATGAACTAATTGTGAAGAAAGTTAAACTTCGTATAGCGCCAAAGACATTTTTATTTTTTTGAACGATGTGATTTTCGTTGAAATTAGGTAGAATATATTCCATATATTAGTGTATTATTATACTACAGAATGAAAAAAATTAACTGAATTGAATTCATATATGAAATGGTTTTATTGAACTTTTTTCATTCATTGGGACAAATCTTACATATTTGTCGTAAACCTTTTTACTTCAAACTTAGAACTGCTTACCTTCGTTTTTAAATACAATTTTATTTATTTATATAGGCAATTTTTTCTTCAATAAAATACACGTTTTATTAATATATTAAATATATTTATTAAGAATCAACAGCATCGACTGGCCTTGAAATATTAGTTTATTATTCCACTATTTCCAATTTCCATGTAATGTCATCAACTATAAAACGCATTTTTTCTTCTTCTTGTACCTTCCACTTTTAATAAGTTGCTGCGTAACGATTTTGTCCTCCTTTTACAATTTCAATACCTAGAAATATAAAAAATCATAAACCAATTTTTTCACAAAAGGTTAGCGTCACTGAATGTTACCTGTTAATTGAAGATTCCAAAATGAAGGCGAATGAATGGGTTGTTATTCTGTTTTCTTTCTTTATACACCATCACGAACATAATTATTTCTCACTAAATTAAAATAACAAATATTTTTTTATATATTATTTGTTATTTATTATATTATTTTACTATATTACTTTTTAACAATCCCTCCGTATACCATAACAACGCATTTCCAACTAAAAAAACAACCCACGCGCAAACATACCGATTACATCGATGACAGTTATCGATTACAGGTAGATAAAAGAAATATAGGAAAATTTCCTATATTCTAACAAGTGTGTCTCCTTAAGTTTTAAAAGGATTGAATACTTCTTAGTACGAATGAACTAAAATATTTTTCTATGCCAAGTGTTATTCGTATGTATGATAAGCTTTCTATAATAAAGGAAGTCAGAATAATCATTTTATAAGAAATTTTACTAAATTTGAGGAAACTTGGTTTTAGTTCATATTTTGTTTATTTTTACGAATGCTTTGTTATCAGTGAATAAAATTTTCTTGTTCAGTAGTAAATTCTTATACCCAGCGAAGAAAACAGTATTAGTAAAATTCCATGCCTTATTCTAGTTAATGAACTATTCCTAACTGCTTTCAGGTTAGGATTTTTTTACTGAAGCAAGTAAATTTTATTATTTTAAACAAAAATTTAACTTAATGGAAATAAATTGGCTAAACTAAATTGATGAACATTTTTCCCTTTAGTTCCGAAGGCACTTTTTTCTTGGTGTAATTTTATTTCTATAGATAATTTTGTCGTAATTTTATTTCTATAGATAATTTTGTCGAAATTTTATTTCTTCACTGAAAAAACAGTGAACCAACCAGGAAGAAATTTGTTTGGTTAGTTTTAGAAAATTTAGTTTAGTTTTAGAAATTTTTAACTAACCAGTATTACAAACGCCGACATCACGCCGATATCACAAAAATAAGTAAATATTTTTCGACAAACTCAGGAAAATTTATTGAACATAATTAATTTTTTTCACCTGTTAAAGAAAATTTTGCAGTTTGAAGAAAAAAATTTGAGTTCAAAATTGCAAGAATGTCTTTAGTGCCATACGAAGTTCAAGATGGGCGCATTTTTAGTAAAATGTACAAATTTAAAGAAATAATGAGCTATTTTGTGAGAAGTAAGAAATTAGGTAATCTATATGCTTCATTTCTGTATAATTTTTTCTCGTTTTTTAGTTCATTTAACTAATGTACGCAAAGAAATTATTAGAGTAAAGGAAACTTTCTCCAAACATAATAATTCCATGAACTTAAATAAAGTTAAATTGGCTTTAGTGAAATATAGGTTCACTTTTTTTTGAGTTTTTTTTGTCAAAATTTTGTTTTTATAAAACATTTTATCAAAATTTTATTTCTATGGAAAATTTTGTCAAAATTTAATTTCTATAGATAATTTTATTTCTATAAAAAATTTTGTCAAAATTTAATTTCTATTGATAATTTTGTCCACATTTGATTTCTATAGAAAATTTTGTCAAAATTTTATTTCTATAAAAAATTTTGTCAAAATTTTATTTCTATAGAAAATTTTCAAAAATTTAATTTCTATATATAATTTTGTCAAAATTTTATTTCTATAGAAAATTTTGTCAAAATTTTATTTCTACAGAAAATTTTGTCAAAATTTTATTTTTATGGAAAATTTTGTCAACATTTTATTTTTATGGAAAATTTTGTCAAAATTTTATTTCGTGAAATATAGGTTCACTTTTTTTTGAGTTTTTTTTGTCAAAATTTTGTTTTTATAAAACATTTTATCAAAATTTTATTTCTATGGAAAATTTTGTCAAAATTTAATTTCTATAGATAATTTTATTTCTATAAAAAATTTTGTCAAAATTTAATTTCTATTGATAATTTTGTCCACATTTGATTTCTATAGAAAATTTTGTCAAAATTTTATTTCTATAAAAAATTTTGTCAAAATTTTATTTCTATAGAAAATTTTCAAAAATTTAATTTCTATATATAATTTTGTCAAAATTTTATTTCTATAGAAAATTTTGTCAAAATTTTATTTCTACAGAAAATTTTGTCAAAATTTTATTTTTATGGAAAATTTTGTCAACATTTTATTTTTATGGAAAATTTTGTCAAAATTTTATTTCTATAGAAAATTTTGTAAAAATTTTATTTTTTTGGAAAATGTGTCAACATTTTGTTTTTATAGAACATTTTATCAAAATTTTATTTCTATGGAAAATTCTGTCAAAATTTAATTTCTATAGAAAATTTTGTCAAAATTTAATTTCTATAGAAAATTTTGTCATAATTTAATTTCTATAGAAAATTTTGTCAAAATTTTATTTCTATAGAAAATTTTGTCAAAGTTTTATTTTTATGGAAAATTTTGTCAAAATTTTATTTTTATGGAAAATTATGTCAAAATTGTTATAACAGTAAAATATCTACCATTTTTGGTGAAATTCTACCTGCTGTGGAAATTTTGCACTACTTCTTGATCCAAAAAGAACATTTTCTCTACTTTTTAGGCGACTCTTTTTGTTTTTTGCTGTGTAGCTATGACTTTGTACAATCTGTGAATTATATTCGGTATGCATTTCTTGATGTTGTGAATTTTCCATAAATCGTATTAATAATTTATTATTATTTTTTAGTGTATTTTATTATTTTTCTACTACGGAAAATTTTGTCAAAATTGTTATAACATTAAAAAATCTACAATTTTTGGTGGAATTCTACCTGCTGTGGAAATTTTGCACCACTTCTTGATCCAAAAAGAACATTTTCTCTACTTTTTTGGCGACTCTTTTTTTTTTTGCTATGTAACTATGACTTTGTACAATCTCTGAATAATATTCGGTATGCATTTCTTGATGTTGTGAATTTTCCATAAATCGTATTAATAATTTATTATTATTTTTTAGTGTATTTTATTATTTTTCTACTACGGTCTAGATGTGCATACATACATACACTTTGTCATGATATAAATGGGGTTTTGTAATTGAATTATCCTAGTCTGTGTTGTTCCACATTCATTAAATATTCAACAATTTCAATTAGCATTTTAATTGAATTTATATGAAGTAAAGCACATATATATAAGACTATAGGAATATGTGTTGTTGGTGTGTGAGAGAGACAAGGAGAGAATATGTAAACAAATTACCCACTTTCTCATATAGAGATCCATACTAGACTCATAGTCTTCACTATGTATTCGTGTGAGTACAAAGTGAACGGAAAAATTTGCTTTACAGTTTAAGTATAACCAGGATTACCTCTGTTTCCGTTTCCTGCCAACCTGCCTATCTCTCTGTTTGTCTATCAGTCATTTTGTCTATGTATTTAATACTGATGAGTCTTCGGTGTAGTATTGTGGCTTATTTGGTTGGGTTTATTCGTTGTTTCTCCGTTGTTTATTTTCTTCATTTATTTATCGTTGCTTTATCATATCGTTGATTGTTGTTTAAATATAAGAAAATAAAATAAATAAATAATCAAAAAGAAAAAAAAATATGAAACAAAGCCACTAAAGACATACAATGAAAGAAAAGACGTGCCGCACAACAAACCGAAGAAGAAAGAGTGCGAATGAATAAAAAGACGAGCCAAACAAGCTGTCAATGCATGAATGGTTCTATTGTTTATTTTGTTTTATGTTTTCTTAATTAAATTTTATTGTCAAGTAAAAGTACAAGTAATTGAATTTGCTCTTGCCATACAGACAGGTGGCAGGATAATAACTTTATTGTATCTTAAATTAAAGATTTATCTTGATCACTCTCTCTCCCTTTCCCTTTCCTGCTATCTCTTTTAATTTGTATTTTATATTTTCATCATAAAACAATCATACATACAATCAAATTAATTCTTAGAAAAATCAATGTTATATTACCTGTAGGAGATTTGCGATAATAATCCAGCAAACAAGCGTCGCCAAAAACGTGAAAGTGCAAATGTTCTTTTTGAATTGAGAAATGATGAAAAATTGGCGCAGAAGCGATGAATTTAACATGGACTTGTCATAGATCGGATGTCTACCGTTTTAATCAGGGCTGTGGAGTCGGAGTTCTGGAATCGGAGTCGTAAAAATGTTGCTCGACTCCGACTCCGGCTAAATTCAATTTTTTAAAACACTTCACATTTTTGTAACTAAACAATCCCAGCAAAAAAATTTGGAAGTTCTTCCAAAGGCACAACTTTAAAAGCACTTCCAAAAGATGTACTCCCAAACATGTTCTTTATTTCAACTAGACAGGAAGTGCTTTTAATTCAATTATTTATAACTAGCTTTTTTATTATTTTTAACAGAGAAATTTATTTTTTTTTTGTTTCAAACAGGTTAAAAGCAGAATAAGCATTAAAAAATGGTACAACTTATTGAAATTTTGTCGAAAAGAATTCAAAATCCATTCAAGGAAAATTGCGAATTTTTCAAAAATATTTTAAACTCTTCGGACAAGCGTTAGAATGCATTAAAAATCATAAAAAATTATAAAAATTATTTATTTGTCAAATTATGACATTTTTAAATTCACATCTAAAACACTGAATTTGAATGACAGAGTAATAAGTGATGCAAATTCAGTTCAACGGCTGTTGAAATGATGGACATCCCTCCTATGATAAGCCCGTGTTAAATTCATCACTTCTGCACCAATTTTGCACTACTTGCGGATCCAACAAGAACATTTTGACAACTTTTTTGGGGACGCTTTTTTTACTGGGAAGTTTTTACGCAAATTAGTTTTCATTGCGTTATTCATTAGATCAATGTACGGCATAACTGTAAATGAAAAGGAACTTCCAATTACGGAGATCATTTTATGTTTCCTAGAATGTTAGACTAGCAGATGGGCTTAATCGATCCATTTTAATGACCACCACCATAACAATTTATTTGAAATATTTCGAATAATTGATTTTATTTTTTAAATTTTATTTTAAGACCATATTAGGTATATGGTATATGTACATATGTCGAATATTGAAAGAAAATTTTTTCGAAAATTTATTTCTATAGAAAATTTTGTTAAAATTGTATTTCTATAGAACATTTTGTCAACATTTTATTTCTATAGAACATTTTGTCAACATTTTATTTCTATAGACATTTTTTTTCAAAATTTTATTTCTATAAAAATTTTTGCACAATTTAATTCTTTAGAAAGTTTTGTCAAAATGTTATTTCTATAGAAAATTTTGTCAAAATTTTATTTCTATAGAAAGTTTTTTTCAAAATTGTATTTCTATAGAAAATTTTGTCAACATTTTATTTCTAAAGACAATTTTGTCAAAATTTTATTTCTATAGAAATTTTTGTCAAAATTTTATTTCTATAGAAAATTTTGTCAAAATTTTATTTCTATAGAAAATTTTGCACAATTTAATTCTATAGAAAATTTTGTCAAAATTTTATTTCTATAGAAATTTTTTTCAAAATTGTATTCCTATAGAAAATTTGCTAAATTTTATTTTTATAGAACATTTTTGCGAAATTTTATTTCTATAGAACATTTTTGCAAAATTTTATTTCTATAGAAAATTTTTAAAAAAATTTTATTTCTATAGAAAATGTTGACAAAAATTTTAATTCTTTAGAAGATTTGGCCAAAATTTTATTCCTATAGAAATTTTTTTCAAAATTTTATTTCTATAGAAAATGTTTGCAAAATTTTATTTCTATAGAAATTTTTTTCAAAATTTTATTTCTAAAGACAATTTTGTCAAAATTTTATTTCTATAGAAATTTTTGTCAAAATTTTATTTCTATAGAAAATTTTGTCAAAATTTTATTTCTATAGAAAATTTTGCACAATTTAATTCTATAGAAAATTTTGTCAAAATTTTATTTCTATAGAAATTTTTTTCAAAATTGTATTCCTATAGAAAATTTCGTGAAAATTTTATTTCTAAATTTTATTTCTAAATTTCGGAAGGTTCAAGTGTGGTTCATTGTTGGGTTTAATGAACTGCCTGAATTTATTCTGATAATTGGTTGATAGTTTTACTGCAAGTAGAGGATGCCCATTAGGAATGTGGTAATTCCGAAACGTGCGTCCATCCAACCATCTTGCAGTCTATAGGGCTTTGAACAAATAAATTTGACAAACATTCTTTTCCTCTGTTGGTTAAGCTACACTTGTAGGGAGCCACCGTGGTGCAATGGTTAGCATGCCCGCCTTGCATACACAAGGTCGTGGGTTCGATTCCTGCTTCGACCGAACACCAAAAAGTTTTTCAGCGGTGGATTATCTCACCTCAGTAATGCTGGTGACATTTCTGAGGGTCTCAAAACTTCTCTAAGTGGTTTCACTGCAATGTGGAACGTCGTTCGGACTCGGCAATAAAAAGGAGGTCCCTTGTCATTGAGCTTAACATGGAATCGGGCAGCACTCAGTGATAAGAGAGAAGTTCACCAATGTGGTATCACAATGGATTGAATAGTCTATGTGAGCCTGATACATCGGGCTGCCACCTAACCTAACCTAACCTACACTTGTAGTTTAGTTCAAAGCATGGTTTTAAGCTGAAATCAAAAAACAACAACAAGAAAGAACAAAACCAACAATAACAAAACAAAACCAATCTATAGAAAATTTTTCAAAATTTAATTTCTACAGAATTTTTTTTTCAAAATTTCATTTCTATAGAAATTTTTGTCAAAAATTTTTTTCTATAGAAAATTTTGTCAAAATTTTATTTCTAAAGAAAATTTTGCAAACTTTTATTTCTAAAAAAAAAATTTGCACAATTTAATCCTATAGAAATTTTGTCAAAATTTTTTTCTATAGAAAATGTTGTCAAAATTTTATTTCTATAGACAATTTAGTCAACATTTGTCAAAATTTTATTTCTATAGAAAATTTTGTTAAAATTTTATTTATATAGAAATTTTTTCAAAATTTTATTTCTATAGAAAAATTTTTAAAAATTTTATTTGTATAGAAAATTTTATCAAAATTTTATTTCTATAGAAAATTTTGACAAAAATTTTATTTCTATAGAACATTTTTGCAAAATTTTATTTCTATAGATTTTTTTTTCAAAATTTTATTTCTATATAGAATATTTTTGCAAAATTTTATTTCTGTAGAAAATTTTGTCGAAATGTTATTTCTATCTAACATTTTGTCAATATTTTATTTCTATAGAAAATTTTTGCAAAATTTTATTTCTATAGAAAATTTTTGCAAAATTTTATTTCTATAGAAAATTTTTGCAAAATTTTATTTCTATAGAACATTTTTGCAAAATTTTATTTCTATAGAATTTTTTTTTTAAATTTTATTTCTATAGAAAATTTCGTCAACATTTTATTTCTATAGAAATTTTTTTCAAAATTTTATTTCTACAGAAAATTTTATCAACATTTTAATTCTATAGAAATTTTTGTCAAAATTTTATTTCTATACAAAATTTTGTCAAAATTTTATTTCTATAGAACATTTTGTCAAAATTTTATTTCTATAGAAAATTTTTCAAAATTTTATTTCTACAGAAAATTTTATCAAAATTTTATTTCTATAGAAAATTTTTTTCAAAATTTTATTTCTATAGAAAATTTTGACAACAATTTTAATTCTGTAGAAGATTTGGCCAAAATTTTATTCCTATAAAATTCTTTTCCTATTTTATTTCTATAGAAAATTTTTGCAAAGTTTTATTTCATTGCTTAAATAATAAAACGAATGAAATTTTATTTCTATAGAAATTTTTTTTTCAAAATTTTATTTCTATAGAATATTTTGTCAAAATTTTATTTCTATAGAAAATTTTGTCATAATTTTATTTCTATAGAAAATGTTGTCAAAATTGTATTTCTATAGAAAATTTTTGCTATATTTTATTTTTATAGAACATTTTTGCGAAATTTTATTTCTATAGAACATTTTTGCAAAATTTTATTTCTATAGAAAATTTTTACAAAATTTTATTTCTATAGAAAATTTTGACAAAAATTTTAATTCTTTAGAAGATTTGGCCAAAATTTTATTCCTATAGAAAATTTTTTTCAAAATTTTATTTCTATAGAATTTTTTTTTTCAAAATTTTATTTCTATAGAATTTTTTTTTCGAAATTTGATTTCTATAGAAAATTTTGTCAAAATTGTATTTCTATAGAAATTTTTTTCAAAATTTTATTTCTATAGAAAATTTTTGCAAAATTTTATTTCTATAGAAAATGTTTGCAAAATTTTATTTCTATAGAAATTTTTTTCAAAATTTTATTTCTATAGAAAATTTTTGCAAAATTTTATTTACATAGAAAATTTTGACAAAAATTTTTATTCTGTAAAAGATGTTTGCAATATTTTATTCCTATAGAGCATTTTTGCAAAATTTTATTTCTATAGAACATTTTTGCAAAATTTTATTTCTATAGAAATTTTTTTCAAAATTTTAATTCTATAGAATATTTTGTCAAAATTTTATTTCTGTAGAAAATTTTGTCAAAATTTTATTTCTATAGAACATTTTTGCAAAATTTTATTTCTATAGAACATTTTGTCAAAATTTTATTTCTATAGAAAGTTTTTTGAAAATTTTATTTCTATTGAAAATTTTGTCAAAATTTTATTTCTATAGAATTTTTTTTTAAACTTTATTTCTATAGAAATTTTGTCAAAATTTTATTTCTGTAGAAAATTTTGTTAAAATTTTATTTCTATAGAAGATTTTGTCAATACTTTATTTCTATAAAAAATTTTGACAAAATTTTATTTCTATAGATAATTTTTTCAACATTTTATTTCTATACAACATTTTTGCAAAATTTTATTTCTATAGATTTTTTTTCAAAATTTTATTTCTATAGAATTTTTTTTTTCAAAATTTTATTTCTATAGAATATTTTGTCAAAATTTTATTTCTGTAGAAAATTTTGTCAAAATTTTATTTCTATAGAATATTTTGTTAAAATTTTATTTCTGTAGAAAATTTTGTCAAAAATTTTATTCCTATAGAAAACTTTGTGAAAATTTTATTTCTATAGAAAATTTTGTCAATAACATACTGTGTTTCTATAAAAAAATGTTGACAACATTTTAATTCTGTAGATAATTTTGTCAATATTTTATTTATATAGAAATTTTTGCCAAAATTTTATTTTTTAACAGCTTTTGCCAAATTTTTTTCTATTGGAAATTTGGTTTTTATTTCTATAAAAAAAAAAATGAAGTAACTCTTAATTGAAATATTTTGAGAAATCTATAATAAAAAAATCTACCATTTTTTGTAGAATTCTACCAACTGTGGCAATGGTGAATGTGTTGCGGTTCATAAGAATAATTGAAGTAATTCTTACCATCAATTATGAGGACCATTATTTCGATACAATATTTCCAATTTGTTTATATAAAATAATTTTATTTTGATTTTTTTAACTTCACAATTATCAATAGGTAAGACACCTCAAAAAGAGAAAGAATTTTTTTTTTAAATTTATAGTTTATTTACATAAATTAATCTTCATTCATATTTGGGCCTCAGCGCCATAAGGGCATTGTAGAGGCATGTGACAACAAATAATATTTCTTACTGTAAACTATTTACAAAGTGAATATAATTTTTGTGTTATATAATTAATTTTATATTAATCTAATAATTCTTTTTATAGCTTGTTACTTAGAAACTCTTTACATGCCTTCTTGAATCTTGAAATAGTACAGATCGACTTTATACATTGTGGTAGCTCATTGTACTTTAAACAACCTGAGTAATCTAGTCTTTGTTTGCATTTTTCAAACCTACCTCGATGTAGGTTTACTCAGATTTTGTTGATTTCTTGTATTAAAATAGTTTTGATTCTGAACAAATTTAATTGTGTGATGGCCAATATTATTAATATATTTGTAGATAAAAAGCAGAACTTGATATTCATGAACACTATGCACTGGTAGTATATTCTTAGCTACCGAGTGATACAATGATTGTGTTGAATATCGCAATGGAAGATTGTACACAAGTTCAAATCTCTATTTTGAATCCTTTGAAGGGATTTTAAGGAACTGCAATCTTTGTTGTACGCATACACACTGGCCAGGTAATTTATGTGCGATTGTATCAATGACTGAAAAATCATAAGTTTCGTTCCCTCATCAAGTTTCCATTTCAATTTATGCAAAATACCTACTGCGGGAGCAACTTTCTTCCTCACCTCTTCAATATGTAAATTCCATGACATGTTACTCTGAAGTAAAACACCAAGATATTTCACAGATCTTACCTCCTGAATCAGGCTTTCATTGACAAAAACTTGGAAATCCTGGGTAATAGAAGTAGAATTCGGACGAAATCGGACCATTTTGGTTTTTCCAGGATTCAAAACTAATTGATTTAATCTAGCAAACTCAAACAACAAAGCAGAATCTCTCTCTATATTATTTCTCAATGTTGCATCAAACCTATAGGGATAAAATAAACAAACATCATCGGCAAACATTCGTGTAGATGGGAAGACACCAGAATATTCAATTCAATGATATACAATAATCATAGGGACGATGACAAACCCATAAAAGCCCTATGTCATTAAGCAAAAATATCGACAATCGAAGTTCTGCTAAAAAAGTAGTAACATGTAGTAGGTAAAGGAACACAACTTATATATACTTATTTTTATTTTTATTTTACTGTACATAGTCTGCACACAAGAACAAAACTTTAAGAGTTCAAACAAGTAGGTATGTCTAAAGCTTTGGGTTGTTACAATGTTTCCCTATCAATTTGTAATAATAATTTTTATGTTAAATTTGTTTATATCATATAATATTCCGATATCCTTAAGCCTGGCATGTTTAAACACCAAAAATTGCAAATTTTGTATGTACACATCAAAGTAATTAATCTAAGATGGACCATGACATTCAAATAAATAGACAAAAATTTAAAATTTAATATTATCAATTAATATATAGCTTGGAGCTTTCAAATACTGATTTCCTAATTTCGTTGCCCACAGTTGTTGAGGTGAAAGTAGTAGTACTTCATATATTGATATGCGAGGGTGACCTTCCCTCCGCACTTTATTAATATTTTCATTAATTGTTTGCATACAATTTGACACATTTTTATTTTTATTACTGTAAGCCACAAGACGTTTATATTCATTTTTTTTATTGAAAGGCAATTGCTACAACCCTTTTGTCTTGCTCTTTAAATAATTATAAGTTTATTATTTATATCACTCAATCTCTGTGCTGCAATACAATGTCGTAATTATTATTAAAACATAATTATAATAAGCCTCTTTAGAACTTTACAAACAATTCCACTGATAACTTTGCTTGTTGTTGTTAGTTTTACAATTATGACAAAGAGGCAGAACTCGTTGAAAGGGAATATCCGATAGCACGTTTTTAATTGAAATACAAGGAAGTTTAATGAAATTCTACGCTGGAGAAATACCGCATTCATGTCAGGCAGATGGGACTGATAGTTGGCTTATAAAAATTAGTTGCTGAATTATAGTTTGAGGTTATATTAGATACAAAGTTTAAAGAAGTAGGTAGCTATATTTTTTCATTATTGTTTTGAATTTTATTGTGTAAAACAAAAAATATCGGGTATAATATCAAATTTTAGAAAAAGTTTAGATTTAAGATATTTTATGTTGAAATAGTTTATATCATATAATATTCTGATATCCTTAATCATATCATCCTTAATCATCACATGAAAGTAATTAACCTATATTGGACCAAAACATGCAAATAGATAGTTTCAAGTTTAATATTATCAATTAATTTAATAGTTTGGGGATGAAAGTAAGATACTTCATATTTTGATACCTTGATACGGAGGACTGCCTTCCCTCCGGACTTTATCAATATTTTCTCAATTGTTTGCGTATAATTTAACACACGTTCATGAAAGGAAGATGGGGATGGTAGTTGGGTTATAAAGATTAGTTCCTGAATTATGGTTTGAGGTTATGGAATAATACGTGTAAGGCTAATTTTAAAGAAGTATGTTTTATTTTTCTTAATTTTTGTTTATTGTGTAAAAACAAACAATTTGACAAATAAAATTGAAATAAAATTTGAGAAATTTTCTATAGAAATAAAATTTGAGAAATTTTCTAAAAGAAATAAAATTTGAGAAATTTTCTATAATAATAAACTTTTTTCAAAATTTTTTATAGAAATAAAAATTTGACAATATTTATATAACAAATAAAGTTTTGACAAAATTTTCTATAGAAATAAATTTTTGACAAAATTTTCTATAGAAGTAAAATTTTGACAACATTTATTAAAATTTTGTGAAAATTTTATTTCTATAGAAAATTTTGTCAATACTTTATTTCTATAAAAAATTTTGACAAAATTTCAATTCTATAGATAATTTTGTCAAAATTTTATTTCTATAGAAAATTTTTTCAAAATTTTATTTCTATAGAAAATTTTTGCAAAATTTTATTTTTATAGAAAATTTTTGCAAAATGTTATTTCTATAGAAAATTTTTCCAAAATTTTAATTGAAGTAATTCTTACCATCAATTATGAGGACCATTATTTCGATACAATATTTCCAATTTGTTTATATAAAATAATTTTATTTTGATTTTTTTAACTTCACAATTATCAATAGGTAAGACACCTCAAAAAGAGAAAGAATTTTTTTTTTAATTTATAGTTTATTTACTTAAATTAATCTTCATTCATATTTGGGCCTCAGCGCCATAAGGGCATTGTAGAGGCATGTGACAACAAATAATATTTCTTACTGTAAACTATTTACAAAGTGAATATAATTTTTGTGTTATATAATTAATTTTATATTAATCTAATAATTCTTTTTATAGCTTGTTACTTAGAAAAAAAAATTGACAAAATTTCAATTCTATAGATAATTTTGTCAAAATTTTATTTCTATAGAAAATTTTTTCAAAATTTTATTTCTATAGAAAATTTTTGCAAAATTTTATTTTTATAGAAAATTTTTGCAAAATGTTATTTCTATAGAAAATTTTTGCAAAATTTTATTTCTATAGAAATTTTTGTCAAAATTTTATTTCTGTTGAAAATTTTGTCAAAAATTTTATTCCTATAGAAAATTTTGTGAAAATTTTGACAACAGTAAAATTTTGACAACATTTTCTATAGAAATAAAATTTGAGAAAATTTTATATAGAAATAAAATTTTTACTAAATCTTCTGTAGAAATAAACTTTTAAAAAAATTTTTTACAGACATAATCTTTTAAAAAAATTTTCTATAGAAATAAAATTTTGACAACATTTTTGATAGAAATAACATTTTGACAAAATTTTCTATAGAAATAAAATTTTGACAATATTTTCTATAGAAATAACATTTTGACAAAATTTTCTACAGAAATAACATTTTGAGAACATTTTCTATAGAAATAAAATTTTGACAAAATTTTCTAAAGAAGTAAAATTTTTACAAAATTTTGTATAGAAATAAAATTTAACAAAATTTTGTATAGAAAAAAATTGACAAAATTTTCTATTGAAATGACATTTTGAGAAAATTTTTTATAGAAATAAAAATTTTACAATATTTATGTAAGAAATAAATTTTTGACAAAATTTTCTATAGAAATAAAATTTGACAAAAATTTTCTATAGAAAAAAAATTAACAAAAATTCCAATAAATTTCAAAATTTTAACAAATTTTCTATAGAAATAAAATTTGACAAAATTTTCTATAGAAATCAAATGTGAGAAATTTTCTATAAAAATAAAATTTTACAAAATTTTCTATAGAAATAAAATGTTAGCAAAATTTTTCTATAGAAAAAAAAAATTAACAAAATTTCCAATAAATTTCAAAATATTAACAAAATTTTCTATAGAAATAACATAACAAAATTTTGCTACAGAAATAAACTTTTGACAACAATTTCGTTAGAAGTAAAATAGAACAAAAATTTTGACAACGTTTTCTAATTAACAAAACAAACAAAATTTTCTACAGAAATAAACTTGTGACCAAATTTTCTATAGAAATAAAATTTGAGAAAATTTCCGATAGAAATAAAATATTGACAAGATTTGCTATAAAAATAAACTTTTGACAAAATTTTCTATAGAAATAAAATTGTGAAAAAAATTTCTAAGGAAAAACAATTTTGTCAAAATTTTCTATAGAAAAAAATTTTGACAAAATTTTCTATAAAAATAAAATTTTGACAAAATTGTCTACAGAAATAAAATTTTGACAAAATTTTTTATAGAAATAAAAATTTAAAAAAAATTCTTTAGAAATTAACTTTTGACAAGATTTTCTATAGAAATAAAATTTTGACAAAATTTTCTATAGAAATAAAACTTTGACAAAATTTTCCATAGAAATAAAATTTTTAATGAAAACATTAATTGACACAATTAATCGAACAAAAGTGATGAATTAAAAACTTATTAAATTTTGAATTAAAAATTTATTTCAAACAATCAATTGTAAATCAAACTAAAAACACTAAGCCAATTCAGAAAGCAATTGAAAATAGTTACCTTTTTTAATTAAAAAAACAAGTATATACGGCCGTAGGTTCGGCCAGGCCGAAGCTTATGTACCCTCCACCATGGATTGCGTAGAAACTTCTACTGAAGACTGTCATCCACAATCGAATTACTTGGGTTGCGCTAACACTTGCCAATGGCAAGGTATCTTAAAACTTCCTAACACCGTAATATATACCACATAGTCCATACGTGGTATATATTAAACTAAATACGTATATAATTAAGTTTAAAGTTTCTATAGAAATAAAAATTTGACAAAATAAAATTTTGACAACATTTTCTATAGAAGTAAAATTTGGAAAAAAATTTCTATAGAAATAAAATTTTGACAAAATTCTCTATAGAAATAAAATTTTGACAAAATTTTCTATAGAAATAAAATTTTGACAAAATTTTCTATAGGAATAAAATTTTGACAAAATTTTCTATAGAAATAACATTTTTACAATGTTTTCTATAAAAATAAAATTTTGGTAGATTATTTTTGGCTGGAGTGGCAACCATGATTATGAACCGATATGGGCCAATTTTTGTGTGATTGGAGATCGGCTATATATAACTATAGACCGATATGGACCAATTTTGGCATGGTTATTAGCGGCCTTTTACTAACACCACGTTGCAAATTTCAACCGGATCGGATGAATTTTGCTCCTCCAAGAGGCTCCGGAGATCAAATCTGGGGATCGATTTATATGGGGGCTATATATAATTATGAACCGATATGGACCAATTCTTCTAACACCATGTTCCAAATTTCAACCGGATCGGACGAATTTTGCTCCTCCAAGAGGCTCCGGAGGAATAATCTGGGGATCGACTTATATGGGGGCTATATATAATTATGGACCGATATGGACCAATTCTTGCATGGTTGTTAGAGACAATATACTAACACCACGTACCAAATTTCAATCGGATCGGATGACTTTTGCTCCTCTAAGAGGCTCCGGAGGTCAAATCTGGGGATCGGTTTATATGGGGGCTATATATAATTATGGACCGATGTGGACCAGTTTTTGCACGGTTGTTAAAGACCATATACCAACACCATGTACCAAATTTCAGCCGGATCGGATGAAATTTGGTTCTCTTAGAGGCTCCGCAAGCCAAATCTGGGGATCGGTTTATATGGGGGCTATATGTAATTATGGACCGATATGGACCAATTTCTGCATAGTTGTTAGAGACCATATACTAACACCATGTACCAAATTTCAGCCGGATCGGATGAAATTTGCTTCTCTTAGAGCAATCGCAAGCCAAATTTGGGGGTCCGTTTATATGGGGGCTATACGTAAAAGTGGACCGATATGGACTAATTTTTGCACGGTTGTTAAAGACCATATACTAACACCATGTACCAAATTTCAACCGGATCGGATGAAATTTGCTTCTCTTAGAGCAATCGCAAGCCAAATTTGGGGGTCCGTTTATATGGGGGCTATACGTAAAAGTGGACCGATATGGCCCATTTGCAATACCATCCGACCTACATCAATAACAACTACTTGTGCCAAGTTTCAAGTCGATAACTTGTTTCGTTCGGAAGTTAGCGTGATTTCAACAGACGGACGGACATGCTCAGATCGACACAGAATTTCACCACGACCCAGAATATATATACTTTATGGGGTCTTAGAGCAATATTTCGATATGTTACTAACGGAATGGCAAAGTTAATATACCCCCATCCTATAGTGGAGGGTATAAAAAATAATTTAGTTTTGAAATCAATATCAATTATATTTTTAATTGAATCAATTAAAATATTAATGGAAATTTGTTAATGAAATCAATTAAATTTTTAATCAAGCATTTTTTTATGCCCGATTAAAACTGTGATTGATATTATCATTTTTGTGATTGAAGACATTTCAGTTAAAAAATTACTTGGACCAATTAATTTCATGATTGAATCAGAAAAAATTTTTTTGTGTTTATAGAAACAAAATTTTGACAATATTTTCTATAAAAATAAAATGTTGGCAAAATTGTCTACAGAAATAAAATTTTGACTAAATTTTCTATAGAAATAAAATTGTGGCAAAATTTTCTATAGAAATAAAATTTGTACAAAAAATTCTTTAGAAATCATAACAACCTGAAGTTGGTTACAATATATATCAGCCATTCTGCATTGTCAAATTTTCCATAGAAATAAAAGTTTAACAAAAATTTGTTTAGAAAAAAATTTTGACAAAAATTTCTTAGAAACAAAATTTTTTGACAAAATTTTCGATAGAAATAAAATTTTGACAAAATTTTCCATAGAAATAAAATTTGACAAAATTGTCTATAGAAATAAAATTTTGACAAAATTTTCTATAGAAATAAAATGTTTACAAAAAATTCTTTAGAAATGATAACAATCTGAAGTTGGTTACAATAAATATCAGCCATCCTGCATTGATATCAGGCTAACATAAAAGAAAACCTTATGTTGCGTTTTAATATTTAATTCATGTATTTAAAGAGTTCATTTACATTATGAACTCAAATAGGACTAGAGTAAACCTCACCCCATATAAGCGATTGAAGAGAAATATTAATGTGTTATATTTTTGTAGATATTTGTTTAACAAAAATAAATACATGATTAGAATTTATTTCAGTTTGAATGAAATTGAAGCATTAAACGCAATCCCCAATGATAACATAATAGCGTAAACTTTTATATTCTCATATTTATTTTGAAATCCTATGAGTATTCACAATTTACATACGCTTTTATGTCATAACTTTTTGTAACGTATATATTTAATAGGCTGCACTGTGGCTTAATGGTGATTAGTTATGAATTATTAAATTATTTAAACTAAAAAATATTTCCAAATAGAAACATATGTTATTGGAAATTTTTTTCGTTCATTAAATTTTGGCTCAAATCCAAAGAAGAATACCAAAAAGTTAAAAAAAAAACGCAAAATCGTATGGAAATCGTAAAACAAGAAATGTCGGACATACGCAACAAAATTACTTTATCTAAATAAAATAATTATTAATAAGTAAATAATTGATTGCTTCATTTAATAAATTAAGTTTTGTGTGTTTTAATTGAACCAATTAAACAATTAATTGAAAGTGTCGAAAAACCAATTAATTTTTTAATTAAGATTTAAATGTTTTTGTTTAAATCTTTGATTGAGAATATGATTTCGTGATAGAATTAATTTCAATTGACAGCTTAATAAACCTAAGCCAGTTTTCGTTTCGCAAAAAAACTTAAATTGCTGTAATCCAAGCTCATTTTTTTAATATGCATCCTCGATTGCCACAGTTGGTAGAATTCCACTAAAAATGGTCGATTTTTTTATAGTTTGGTAGATTGGTAAAATCTTTGACGTTTTGGTAGATTTTGCAAAATATTCTATATAATAAAAATTTCACAAAATGTCTATAGAAATAAAATTGACAAAATTTTCTATAGAAATAAAATGTTGACTAAATTTTCTATAGAAATGAAATTTTGACAAAATTTTCCACAGAAATAAAATTTTCTATAGAAAATTTCCATTTTTCTGCAGAATGTACTTGTATCACGATTGCCACTCGTGCCAAAAACAATACCAAAGTTTGAAGAAAAATTTACCAAAAATCTACCAAACTTAAAAAAAAAAATCAAAATTTTATTTGTATAGAAAATTTTCTCAAAATTGTATATTTTCTCAAAATTTAATTTCAATAGAAAATTTTGTCAAACTTTTATTTCTATAGAAAATTTTGTTAAAATTTTATTTCTATAGAAAATTTTGTTAAAATTTTATTTCTATAGAAAATTTTTGCAAAATTTTATTTTTATAGAAAATTTTCGTAAAATTTTATTTCTATAGAAAATTTTCGTAAAATTTTATTTCTATAGAAAATTTTCGCAAAATTTTATTTCTATAGAAAATTTTCGCAAAATTTTATTTCTATAGAAAATTTTGTCAACATTTTATTTCTATAGAAAATTTGTCAAAATTTAATTTAAATAGAAAATTTTCGTAAAATTTTATTTCTATAGAAAATTTTCGCAAAATTTTATTTCTATTGAAAATTTTTTCAAATTTTTATTTCTATAGAAAATTTTTAAAATGTTTTTTCTATAAAAAATTTTGCCAACATTTTTTTTTTATAGAAAATTGTGTCAAAACTTTTTTTCTTTAGAAAACTTTTTCAAAATTTTAATTCTATAGAAAATTTTGTTAAAATTTTATTTCTATAGAAAATTTTCGTAAAATTTTATTTCTATAGAAAATTTTCGCAAAATTTTATTTCTATAGAAAATTTTTGCAAAATTTTATTTCCATATGTTAGAAAATTTTCGCAAAATTTTATTTCTATAGAAAATTTTGTCAACATTTTATTTCTATAGAAAATTTGTCAAAATTTTATTTATATAGAAAATGTTGTTAAAATTTTATTTCTATAGAAAATTTTCGCAAAATTTTATTTCTATAGAAAATTTTCGCAAAATTTTATTTATATAGAAAATGTTCGAAATATTTTATTTCTATATGCTGTCATAACTTTATTTCTATAGAAAATTTTGTCAACAGTTTATTTCTATAGAAAATTTTTTCAAAATTTTATTTCTATAGAAAATTTTTAAAATGTTTTTTCTATAGAAAATTTTGCCAAAACTTTTTTTCTATAGAAAATTTTGCCATTTTTTTCTATAGACAATTTTGTCAAAACTTTTTTTCTTTAGAAAACTTTGTCAACATTTTTTTTCTATCGAAAATTTTGTTAAAATTTTATTTTTATAGAAAATTTTTATAAAATTTTATTTCTATAGAAAATTTTCGCAAAATTTTATTTCTATAGAAAATTTTCGTAAAATTTTATTTCTACAGAAAATTTTCGCAAAATTTTATTTCTATAGAAAATTTTCGCAAAATTTTATTTCTATAGAAAATTTTGTCAACATTTTATTTCTATAGAAAATTTGTCAAAATTTTATTTAAATAGAAAATTTTCGTAAAATTTTATTTCTATAGAAAATTTTCGCAAAATGTTATTTCTATTGAAAATTTTTTCAAATTTTTATTTCTGTAGAAAATTTTTAAAATGTTTTTTCTATAAAAAATTTTGCCAACATTTTTTTATAGAAAATTTTGTCAAAACTTTTTTTCTTTAGAAAACTTTTTCAAAATTTTATTTCTATAGAAAATTTTGTTAAAATTTTATTTCTATAGAAAATTTTGTTAAAATTTTATTTCTATAGAAAATTTTCGTAAAATTTTATTTCTATTGAAAATTTTTGTAAAATTTTATTTCTATATGTTAGAAAATTTGCGCAAAATTTTATTTCTATAGAAAATTTTGTCAACATTTTATTTCTATAGAAAATTTGTCAAAATTTTATTTATATAGAAAATTTTGTTAAAATTTTATTTCTATAGAAAATTTTCGCAAAATTTTATTTCTATAGAAAAGTTTTGTCAAAATTTTATTTCTTTAGAAAATTTTGTTAAATTTCTATAGAAAATTTTATTAAAATTTTATTTTTATCCTATGTTTTCTCAAAATTTTATTTTTATAGAAAATTTTGTCAAAATTTTATTCCAATAGAAAATTTTGTCAAACTTTTATTTCTATAGAAAATTTTGTCAAAACTTTTCTTTTTTAGAAAACTTTGTCAAAATTTTATTTCTATAGAAAATTTAGTTAAAATTTTATTTCTATAGAAAATTTTCACAAAATTTTATTTCTATAGAAAATTGTCGTAAAATTTTATTTCTATAGAAAAATTTTCCAAATTTTATTTCTATAGAAAATTTTCGCAAAATTTTATTTATATAGAAAATTTTGTTAACATTTTATTTCAATAGAAAATTTGTCAACATTTTATTTATATAGAAAATTTGTTAAAATTTTATTTCTATAGAAAAATTTTCCAAATTTTATTTCTATAGAAAATTTTCGCAAAATTTTATTTCTATAGAAAATTTTTTTAACATTTTATTTCAATAGAAAATTTGTCAACATTTTATTTATATAGAAAATTTGTCAACATTTTATTTATAGAGAAAATGTTGTTAAAATTGTATTTCTATAGAAAATTTTCGCAAAATTTTATTTCTATAGAAAATTTTCGCAAAATTTTATTTCTATAGAAAATTTTCGCAAAATTTTATTTCTATAGAAAATGTTCGAAAAATTTTATTTCTATAGAAAATGCTGTCAACATTTTATTTCTATAGAAAATTTTGTCAACATTTTATTTCTATAGAAAATTTTTTCAAAATTTTATTTCTATAGAAAATTTTTAAATTGTTTTTTCTATAGAAAATTTTGCCAAAACTTTTTTTCTATAGAAAATTTTGCCATTTTTTTTCTATAGACAATTTTGTCAAAACTTTTTTTCTTTAGAAAACTTTGTCAACATTTTTTTTTCTATAGAAAATTTTGTTAAAATTTTATTTTTATAGAAAATTTTTGTAAAATTTTATTTCTGTAGAAAATTTTCGCAAAATTTTATTTCTATAGAAAATGTTTGCAAAATTTTATTTCTATAGAAAATTTTCGCAAAATTTTATTTCTATAGAAAATTTTGTCAACATTTTATTTCGTTAGAAAATTTGTCAAAATTTCTATAGAAAATTTTGTCAAAATTGATGTACCACCTACTTGGAGAGGTATATTTTGCAAAATCTACCAAAACATCAAGAATTCTACCAATCTACCAAACAGTAAAAAATCTACCATTTTTGGTAGAAGTCTACCAACTGTGGCAACCGTGAGAGATACACTATAAGGGGACTATTCCAAAACATGGACCGTTTCACACCATTTTTTGCACATCTCTTTGTGGTCCTAAAATACCTCTAGATTTTCAATTTTAGGCAAATCGAAGAAAACCTACGGTTTCTAGAAGCCCAAGACCCCAAATTGGGGGATCGGTTTATATGGGAGCTATATCAAACCCTGGACCGATATAGCCCATCTTCAAACTTGGCTTGCATGCAGACAAAAGACGAATCTGTGCCAAATTTCAGGACGATTGCGCCATTATTGAAGACTGTAGCGTGATAACAACAGACAGACAGACGGCCAGACGCACCGAAAAAAAGTGAACTGTTTTTGAGATTTTGAGATTTCCACAAAGCGTTGTTAAAACCAGGAAATTTTAAAGCCCTGTTCTACTTTTTAACTGCAGTTCTCATAGAAGAAAAAATTAACTAAAAGTAAAGAAGAAAATCATTGGCGCCAAATTATGACCATTTTAACCATACAGTAGTTCATTCTTACTATTTTTGCGAATTGTACGAAAATTTTCATTTATTTTAGTTCATATTGAACTTATGTGTACAGTCATTGAACTTTATACTCACGTTTAGTTCATAAAATTTTTGAGACATACTTAAAAAAGTAAGATTTCATTAAGCTGTGGAAAATTTCGATAAAAATAATAAAATTTAACTACAAGCAAATAATTTTTTTCCAATAAAAATAAGTACAATTTAGCGTTAGTTTAACTACGGAAATTTTTTCTGTGCGGACAAACGGACATGCTTATATCGTCCTACAATTTCCCCCTGATCAAGAATTTATATACTTTATATAGTCGGAAATCGATATTTCGATGTGTTACAAACGGAATGACAAACTTATTTTTTACAAAATTTTGTAGCAATTCGACATCAAAAATAGCTAGTAGATCTACCTATGAAATAGCCAAATTGGCATCACTGATCATAAAGAGTCAACGTCTCTTTAAGTAAAAGGCAAATACATTGAAGAGGTGAGACAAGACAAGTGGAATTTACACCCAAGAAAAAATTCCAATAAAAACTCAAATATTCATTTAAAGCTTTTGCCGTTGTAGCCCAAAGTGCAGTAATAAGTAAAGCTTTCTTCAAATGGTCACAACGAATGATTCATTCATTAGCACAACGCATGAATATGTATGTATGGTATGTATGTACGAATGTACGTATATTTGACCAAACACACCAGAAAACATTCAAACAAACCCCATTACTATTGTTCATCGTTTGCAATCGTTGATATGTATGTAGTTCCATCGACCTCTGAGTGTTTGCTTATTCTCTTCTCCCCAATTCACAAAGCCCCTCAGCACTAACAAAAAGAACAATATCTCTCATGTGATGTGTTTGTTGTATAATTAGTTAACTAATTAGTTATGACGTATACGTTTGTATGTATGTACGTACATATATGTATGTTCGTTGCCATGTACATTTGGCAGACCATCGGGAGAGGAGAGTGTCTTAAGTTGGTCGTTAGATTTTCAATCCATATTCTGAAAAATTTTTGAGCATTGTTTTTTTTGTTGTAGCATTTTTTTATTGGAGAGTTTGAATTTCTCCATATGCCATTCTAAAAATAGTCCGACCCCACCATTCAGACATTGTCGCATAGGAATTTCTTTGTGTGAATATTTTTCATTTGTTGCTGTTGTTTCTGCTGTGCTTTGTTGACTACTTGCTTGGCTGGTTGGTTGGTTGATTGGTTGGTGGGTATTTGTTTAGCTTTTGACAAGGCGCTGCCAAGCGCTCCAGTGGCGCAATTGGTTAGCGCACGGTACTTATAATCAGTAACTTGTGAGCAATGCCGGGGTTGTGAGTTCGAGCCTCACCTGGAGCAGCATAAGTTTTTTGTATGATATTCAACTCGAAATTTAATTAAGAATACGAGGATATATTTGAAAATAGTGGTGTAAAGTGTAAAGAAAGTTTTCTTAAGCCAGTCATATTAATTAAAAAACAACAACAACAAAAACAATAGGTCTGTTCCCGTACTAGACCAAAAAATTATTCAATAAAAATTTGCAAAGCTAAAAGAGGTAATCTAGTGCTTTTTTATTCTTCTTGATATGAAATTAATGATTTCTATACTAAAAAAATATTTACATTAAGGAAAAAATTCCTTAAAAATTCCTTAAAAATTTCCGTACTAGACCAAAAACATTATTCAATAAAAATTTGGAAAGCTAAAAGAGGTAATCTACTGCTTTTTTATTCTTCTTGATATGAAATTAATGATTTCTATACTGAAAAAATATTTACATTAAGGAAAAAATTCCTTAAAAATGTCCACGATTGTATATCTGGGGTTACAATCCCAGAACAAATAGCAAAGGGAAAATTGCTGCTATACCAATGGATCAAAGATGTATGAGAGGATGGGACTGGGTATATATGTGGAGGACCCAGGCAAGGAGATGTGTTAAATGGCTCGAATGTGTTAAATGACTCGAACATAACACCAGGCCACAAATTGTGAACATAGTCACCGATTGCCGGAGGAAAATTAAGGCAATAGTAGCTACAACGGTTCGATCGCGAAACGTATTGGAATACAGTGTTGCCAGTATTGGGGATTTCCCCCCAATTTTTTCAATTATAGACAATTTTCTCAAAACTTTATTTCTATAGAAAAAATTTCTCAAAATTATATTTCTATAGAAATTTTCTCAAAATTATATTTCTATAGAAATTTTCTCAAAATTATATTTCTATAGAAAATTTTGTCAAAATGTTATTTCTATAGAAAAATTTCTCAAAATTGTATTTCTATAGAAAATGTTTTCAAAATTTTATTTCAATAGAAAATTTTGTTAAAATTTTATATTTATTTTCATTTTTTTCATTTCATTTCATTTCATTAAGTACCTACACAACAAGATTAAAATCTTATAATTACAGTGCAGGATTATAAATGTTAAAACATCTCCGACTTATAATAAGTATACACAATAATTAAATTTTAAAGATAAAAGAAAAAAAAATAAAAATTTTAATAAATAAAATAAAAAAATATATTAATATTAAAGAAAAAAATTAAGAAAATTACTTTTAATATTCAAATCCATTGCATTCTTGATGATTGAAATTGTGAGTCAATATTATATCTACAAGCAAAATTTTAATATTAAATATTCTAATTGTGAAATAAATTTTGAATACTCTTCTTAAAAGATGATGCGTGGCTGATGCATTGTATATCGCGTGGTAGAGTGTTCCAGAGACGTATCGTGCCAATAAAGAACTGCTATTCTGATACAAGACTTGTCCTTCTAACCCCCATTTTCATAAAGCTCCGTTAGTGTTCCGTTAACTAACCAACTTTTAAACCGTATTATGGACGAAGCTGTCATCTTGCCTTCATATTCCATAGGCCAGTTAGGAACTTGACTGACAAAAATTTTTCAGTTAAAGTTAACCGGAGAGAAGATATTTGCAATTTACTTTCTGTTAACTGGCAGTTAAAGCCTAACGGAGCTACATGAAAATGGTCGTAAAGGGTATTATATTCCTATTCCTATCAGTCCTGTAAACCGAATTCTATCATAGGGATAGCTTGGTTTTCGTCTGTAAATCAATTTATGTAGAAATACTAAATACTCAAATACTTTAAGCAGGGAATTAAAACTAAAGCCAAAGAGGGAGTCTGTGCACGCAGAGAAGGAATATGATCACCTCAAACATGTTTCAAGAGCAAAATGTTATTTTTGTAAGGTGACCATGTAACATGTTTGTTGAATGCCACGTTAAGTCTATTTTTGCTCACGGAGTCAGAATTCGCGAAGAGTTCAGATCCGTAAATTAAACCCGGTATCAAAAGACTTTTCGCCAGGAGAAGTCGAATATTGACTAGTGTGTAGGAATGAGTAACCCATAAATAACGTAATTTAGCATAAGTCTGTCCAACGACCGTGTTTACATGACTCGACCAACTTAAAGTGCCACTCCTAAATTCTTGGCACTAGTGACTACATCGATTTTCTGACCATCTATCATAATATCAGCATTCGACAAAGAGAACCTTCTATTCTTGTGTATAATCAAACTTTTAGACTTTAGTGGATTTAGTAGCAGACCATTGGCCCTCGGCCATCGAAACACACGATCAATGTCGTGGTTAAGTTTCCCCAAAGATTTGTAAAGGGTGGTTAAAATTTCAAGGGCCGATGTTGATTTTGAAATTATGTATGGAACAAAATATCGGCCAAATGGGCGCCACGACCACGGTGGCACACCTTCATCCGATGGTCCAAATTTTCTATGACGCTGAGGCATAATGGAGGTTCTATGCCGTTAATGTGCCGAATTATCCCATCCTTTAGCTCTTGAATTGTTGCTGGCTTATCGACGTACACCTTTTCTTTCAAATAACCCCAAAGAAAAAAGTCAAACGGTGTCAAATCACATGATCTTGGCGGCCAATTGACACCGCCATTACGTGAGATAACACGGACATTGCATTTGTTGCGCAAAAGAGCCATTGTTTCGTTAGCTGTGTGGCAAGTGGCAACGTCCTGCTGAAACCACATATCATCCACATCCATATCTTCCAATTCGGGCCATAAAAAGTTCTTTATCATCTCACGATAGCGAACACCATTCACAGTAACTGCCTGACCGGCCTCATTTTGGAAAAAATACGGCCCGATGATGCCGCCAGCCCATAAACCGCACCAAAAGTCACTCTTTGTGGGTGCATTGGTTTTTCGACAATCGCTCTTGGATTCTCATTCGCCCAAATACGGCAATTCTGTTTATTGACGAATCCACTGAGGTGAAAATGTGTCTCATCACTGAAGATGATTTTCTTCGAAAATTGATCATCCACTGTTGCCATTTCTTAGAACCATTTAACACGTTGTTGGATTATGTACCTCTCCATGCGTCGAATTGAGTAAGTCTGAAATAGGGGAATGTCAAATAAAATATTAGAAAACATCTCGTTCCAGTCATTTGGATCACCTTGATAACTGCTCGATGACCTAGACTTCCCAACACCGATATCATGTATAATCTTCCACTTGTCCCTGGAATGTACAGCAGAATTGAAACGCATAACGTAATATTCGGTTTTCGCCGCATTGATATATATGTTCGTTATTCTCCTCGCCGATCGATACTCCTCTAGAAGTTGTGGTAATCTAAAACGTTTCAATCGAGAGTATGCAATATCCTTTGGCCTAATATCAGTCTTAATTGTATCGTTAAACCATGGTCTAGTACTTGATTTCACTTTGATCCTGTTAATAGGCACAGTCGCGTTATAAAGTTCACATATAGCGCAAAAAATTAAATTGCTGGTCAACAGAGATAAGTTCGTACATGTCATGCCAATTTATTTGTCCAAACATATCCTGCAGTTCAATATAATTGAAATTACGAAAATCACGGTACGTGTATTCGATCTGATGAAGTTTAAGTTTATAAGACAGGAATATAAGAACGTGTCTCGAGAAACAAGGAGCCGAAATCTGGACGTACAAAAGGACAAATCATTGACAAATAACAAATCGAAAAAATTCTATAAAATCTATAAAAAATTTTAACAAATTTTATTTCTATAGAAAATTTTCATAAAATTTTATTTCTATAGAAAATTTTGTCAAAATTTTATTTCTATAGAAAATTTTGTCAAAATTTTATTTCTATAGAAAATTTTGTCAAAATTTTATTTCTATAGAAAATTTTGTCAAAATTTTATTTCTATAGAAAATTTTCTTAAAATTTTATTTCTATAGAAAATTTTGTCAAAATTTTATTTCTATAGAGAATTTTCTCAAAATTTTATTTCTATAGAGAATTTTCTCAAAATTTTATTTCTATAGAAAATTTTGTAAAAATTTTATTTCTATAGAAAATTTTGACAAAATTTTATTTCTATAGAAAATTTTGTCAAAATTTTATTTCTATAGAAAATTTTGTCAACATTTTATTTCTATAGAAAATTTTGTCAACATTTTATTTCCGTAGAAAATTTTCTCAAAATTTTATTTCTATAGAAAATTTTCTCAAAATTTTACTTCTATACAAAAATTTCTCAAAATTTTATTTCTATAGAAAACATTGTCAAAATTTTATTTATGTTGAAAATTTTCTTAAAATTTTATTTCTATAGAAAATTTTGTCAAAATTTTATTTCTATAGAAAATTTTGTCAAAATTTTATTTCCATAGAAAATTTTGTCAACATTTTATTTCCGTACAAAATGTTCTCAAAATTTTATTTCTATAGAAAATTTTCTCAAAATTTTATTTCTATACAAAAATTTCTCAAAATTTTATTTCTATATAAAACATTGTCAAAATTTTATTTAAGTAGAAAATTTTCTTAAAATTTTATTTCTATAGGGAATTTTGTCTAAATGTTATTTCTATAGAAAATTTTGTAAAAATTTTATTTCTATAGAAAATTTTGTCAAAATTTTATTTCTATAGAAAATGTTCTTAAAATTTTATTTCTGGAGAAAATTTTCTCAAAATTTTATTTCTATAGAAAATTTCCTCGAAATTTTATTTTTATACTAAATTATCTCAAAATTTTATTACTATACAAAATTTCCAAAAAATTTTATTTCTATACAAAAATTTCTCAAAATTTTATTTCTATAGAAGACTTTGTCAAAATTGTATTTCTATAGAAAATTTTGTCAAAATTTTATTTCTGTAGAAAATTTTCTCAAAATTTTATTTCTATCGAAAATTTTGTCAAAGTTGTATTTCTACAGAAAATTTTGTCAAAATGTTATTTCTATAGAGAACTTTGTCAAAAATGTATTTCTATAGAAAATTTTGTCAAAATTTCATTTCTATACAAAATTGTGTCAAAATTTTATTTCTGTACAAAATTTTCTCAAAATTTTATTTCTGGAGAAATTTTTCTCAAAATTTTATTTCTATAGAAAATTTCCTCAAAATTTTATTTTTATACTAAATTATCTCAAAATTTTATTACTATACAACATTTTCTAAAAATTTTATTTCTATACAAAAATTTCTCAAAATTTTATTTCTATAGAAAATTATCTCAAAATTTTATTTCTGTAGAAAATTTTCTCAAAAATGTATTTCTATAGAAATTTTTCTCAAAATTTTATTTCTATACTAAATTTTCTCAAAAGTTTATTTCTATACAAAAATTTCTCAAATTTTTTTTTCTATAGTAAACTTTGTCAAAATTTTATTTCTATAGTAAACTTTGTCAAAATTTTATTCCTATAGACATTTTAGTAGAAAATTTTCTCAAAATTTTATTTCTATAGAAAATTTTGTCTAAATGTTATTTATATAGAAAAGTTTGTCAAGATTTTATTTCTATACAAAATTTTGGCAAAATTTTATTTCTGTACAAAATTTTCCTAAAATTTTATTTCTATACAAAAAATTCTCAAAATTTTATTTCTATAGAAAATTACTTAATAGAAGTCGGATTCATCTAGACATTTACGAACATTTCTCAAAATTTTATTTCTATAGAAAATTTTGTCAAAATTTTATTTCTATAGAAAATTTTCTTAAAATTTTATTTCTATATAAAATTTTCTCAAAATTTTATTTCTGTAGAAATTTTTAAGAATTATTTTTCATAGTTTCGGCTATAGGTCGATTAAAAATCATAGATATGATGTTTTTCTTTTATTTTTATTTCCAATATTTCGGTAGACTTCGTCAAAACCGTTTTCAAGGATTTGTTCTGGTGTGCACAGCTTCACACTCTGTTTTAAATTTTTCTCAAAATTTTATTTCTATAGAAAATTTTTGTAAAAAATGTATTTCGTATGATTTGACGGTGGCAAAGGAAAAGAGATATGTTTGTACGAATTTATTTCGGCATAAGCCGGCTATCATGTATAAAACGTTTTTTCAGAAGGTTCAAGTGTGGTTCACGTTTGGGTTTAGTGAACTGCCTGAATTTATTCTGATAATTGGTTGATAGTTTTACTGTAAGTAGAGGATGCTGATGAGGAATGTGGTAATTCCGTAACGTGCGTCCATCCAACCATATTGCAGTCTATAGGGCTTTGCCCAAATCAATTTGACAAGCATACTTTTCCTCTGTAGGTTAAGTTACACTTCCACCCAGAGAAGGAATATGATCACCTCAAACCTGTTTTAAGAGCAAAATGTTATTTTTGGGGGGTGACCATGTAACATGGTTTTCGCAACCATGTTATTTTCTCGGATATCATGTATCTGATTTCGGCAAGCAGGTTATATTTGACGAGAAAATAACATTTTAGTGACAAACATGTTACATGGTTACCATACAAAAATAACATTTTGTTCTTGAAACATGTTTGAGGTGATGATATTCCTTCTCTGCGTGTGTAGTTTAGTCAATGCATGGTTTTAGGCTGAAATCAAAAACGACAACAATGATTAAAAAAAAAAAAAACAACAATAACAAAACAAAACGACAAACGTATTTCTATAGAAAATTTTCTCAAAATTTTATTTTTATACAAAACTTTCTCAAAATTTTATTTTTAACAAAATTTTCGCAAAATGTTATTTCTACAAAAAATTTTCTCAAAATTTTATTTCTGTAGAAAAATTTCTCAAAATTTTATTTCTTTAGAAAATTTTCTCAAAATTTTATTACTCTAGAGAATTTTGTCTAAATGTTATTTCTATAGAAGATTTTGTCAAAATTTTATTTCTGTACCAAATTTTCTCAAAATTTTATTTCTATGCAAAAATTTCTCAAAATTTTATTTCTATAGAAAATTTTCTCAAAAATATATTTCTATAGAAAATTTTCTCAAAATTTTATTACTATAGAGAATTTTGTCTAAATGTTATTTCTATAGCAGATTTTGTCAAAAATGTGTTTCTATAGAAATTTTTTTCAAAATTTTATTTCTATACTAAATTTACTCAAAAGTTTATTTCTATACAAAAATTTCTCAAAATTTTATTTCTATAGAAAACATTGTCAAAATTTTATTTCTGTACAAAAATTTCTCAAAATTTTATTTCTGTAGAAAATTTTGTCAAAAATGTATTTCGTATGATTTGACGGTGGCAAAGGAAAAGAGATATGTTTGTACTAATTTATTTCGGCATAAGCCGGCTATTATGTAAAAATTTTCTTCAGAAGGTTCACTTTTGGGTTTAGTGAACTGCCTGAATTTATTCTGATAATTGGTTGATAGTTTTGCTGTAAATAGAGGATGCTTATGAGGAATGTGGTAATTCCGAAACGTGCGTCCATCCAACCATCTTGCAGTCTATAGGGCTTTGCCCAAATAAATTTGACAAGCATACTTTTCCTCTGTAGGTTAAGATACACTTGTAGTTTAGTCAATGCATGGTTTTAGGCTGAAATCAGAAACGACAACAATGATTAAAAAAAAAACAACAATAACAAAACAAAACGACAAACGTATTTCTATAGAAAATTTTCTCAAAATTTTTTTTCTTTAGAAAATTTTCTTAAACTTTGGTTTTTGTAGAAATTTTGTCAAAACTTTATTTGTATACAAAATGACTTTGTGGCCATACAAATATCTCCAAAGTACCTGAGGTATTTTGGTACCTTTTCATCATTATCTGTGATAACAATTAAATATAGCAACTGTCTTATCTTAAATTCTGTCAAATTGTATTAATTTCGTTTACTTAATAGAAGTCGCTTTCACGGATTCATCTAGACATTTATATATATTAGCTTCCCTTTTGACAGTTAGTCAACTGTAATAAAAAAATTGCTTATTTGATTGTACTCGTAAAATATTTTGCAAAGATTGAAATGATCCAAACGTTATTATCTATTGTCAGGCAACAAATGGCTTAATTTCGCCATACCTTGAACCCTGGAAGATCTTATCAATGGAGAACAGTGACAAATATCCGAGAATGCCATTAGGGAAACTTAGTCTTTTGCTATGTTGTTCGGCAACAATGGTCGGAGTTTAGGATGAAATTATAACCCAATTAAATTCAAAGTGCCTGTTTACAATCATGACAAATTGTACGAACGTGTTATCATGATAGGCGGAGGAGGAAAGGGAAATTTTGCCCAATTTGCTCATCCTTATCCATGGGTAACCTAGGGTTACCCAAGGATACACCACCTGACTCGTCCTTCTAGTTATATTTCTCCAATCATCGTTAGACACTCAATTTTGCACATCATTACGTATGACAAGAGCTTATTTGCTAATGTTATCGATGTCAAGATGAAAATTTTATGATAAACTCGTTTCGTAACTCATTTTGAATTTTCTAGACAGAGTTTTATCATCTCCTCCGTCGATTTGCCATTGTGCGAAGATACAGGAAAATTCATGTTTATAAAATCTTCCAAATTGTTGACACATGAATAAATGGGGAGGCATATGCTACATTGCAATTTTAAAAAGAGACTTGGAATAATTTTATTATGCAATAAGTTAAGGTTTGTAATAAGTATCAAAAAGTCGACCTTTCGACTTTTTTTTTTTAATTGACAACTACTTTTGACCGTATTTTCTAAATTACAAAAAAAAAAAGATTTTTTAAATTGGAAAAGTCGACTTCCAAGTTTTTTTTTTTTAATATAAACAAGTAAGAAAGTCTAAAGTCGGGCGGGGCCGACTATATTATACCCTGCACCACTTTGTAGATCTAAATTTTCGATACCATATCACATCCGTCAAATGTGTTGGGGGCTATATATAAAGGTTTGTCCCAAATACATACATTTAAATATCACTCGATCTGGACAGAATTTGATAGACTTCTACAAAATCTATAGACTCAAAATTTAAGTCGGCTAATGCACTAGGGTGGAACACAATGTTAGTAAAAAAATATGGGAAACATTTAAATCTGAAGCAATTTTGAAGAAACTTCGCAAAAGTTTATTTATGATTTATCGCTCGATATATATGTATTAGAAGTTTAGGAAAATTAGAGTCATTTTTACAACTTTTAGACTAAGCAGTGGCGATTTTACAAGGAAAATGTTGGTCGAAATCAGAAAAACATATATATGGGAGCTAAATCTAAATCTGAACCGATGTCAACCAAATTTGGCACGCATAGCTACAATGCTAATTCTACTCCCTGTGCAAAATTTCAACTAAATCGGAGTTAAAAATTGGCCACTGTGGTCCTATGAGTGTAAATCGGGCGAAAGCTATATATGGGAGCTATATCTAAATCTTAACCGATTTCAACCAAATTTGGCACGCATAGCTACAATGCTAATTCTACTCCCTGTGCAAAATTTCAACCAAATTGGGGTAAAACTCTGGCTTCTGGGACCGTATTAGTCCATATCGGGCGAAAGATATATATGGGAGCTATATCTAAATCTGAACCGATTTCGATAAAATTTGGCACACTTGACTATAGTACTAATTGTTCTTCTTGTACAAAATTTTAAGCAAATTACGGTAAAACTCTGGCTTCTGGGGCCATATAAGTCCATATCGGGCGAAATATATATATGGGAGCTATATCTAAATATGAACCGATTTCTTCCAAAATCAATAGGGATCTATTCTGAGTCAAAACACATACTTGTGCCAAATTTGAAGTCGATTGGACTAAAACTGCGACCTAGACTTTGATTACAAAAATGTGTTCACGGACAGACGGACAGACGGACATCGCTATATCGACTCAGGAGCCCACCCTGAGCATTTTCGCCAAAGACACCATGTGTCTATCTCGTCTCCTTCTGGGTGTTGCAAACATATGCACTAACTTATAATACCCTGTTCCACAGTGTGGAGCAGGGTATAAAAAGTCGATTTTACTTTTTTCAAACAACACACAGAAAAAATATTTTGTCTTCAATCACGAAATTAATTGATCCAATTAATTTTAAATTGAAATGTCTTCAATCACGGAAATGATCAATGACCAAATCTATTACGAATTTAATTCATCCAATTAAAAAATTAATTGATACAATTGATTTTGTTATTGATTTTGGTTTCAATTTAAAATTTTGTTGAATCAATTATTTTTTTATTTTAATATTTTTTAAAAATTCAATTAAAATTTTAATTGGAAAAATTTTGTCAAAATTTCAATTCTATAGAAAATTTTGTCAAAAGTTTATTTTGATCCTATATTTTCTCAAAATGCTATTTTTATAGACAATTTTTTTTTGTACTAAATTTTACCAAAATTTTATTTATATACAAAATTTTATTTCTATACAAAATTTCCCATAAAATTCGAAATTTCATTTCTATAGAAATTTTTGTTAAAGTTTTATTTCTATAGAAAATTTTGTAAAAATTTTATTTCTGTAGAAAATTATGTCAGCATTTTATTTCTATAGAACATTTTGTAAAAATTTTATTTCTATAGAAAATTTTGTTAAAATTTTATTTTTATAGAAAATTTTGTTAAAATTTTATTTCTATAGAAAATTTTGTCAAAATTTTATTTCTATAGAAAATTTTGTCAAAATTTAATTTCTATAGAAAATTTTGTCAAAATTTATTTTTATACAAAATTTCCTATAAAATTCAAAATTTTTCTATAGAAAATTTTGTCAAAATTTTATTTCTATCCTATATTTTCTCAAAATTTTATTTCTATAGAAAATTTTATTTTTATACTAAATTTTGTCAAAATTTTATTTCTATACAAAATTTCCTATTCAATTCAAAATTTTATTTCTATAGAAATTTTTGTCAAAATTTTATTTCTATAGAAAATTTTGTAAAAAATTTATTTCTTTAGAAATTTTTGGCAACATTTTATTTCTATAGAAAATTTTGTCAAAATGTTATTTCTATAGAAAATTTTGTTAAAATTCTATTTCTATTCAAATTTTGTTAAAATTTTATTTCTAATAACATTTTGTTAAAATTTTATTTCTATAGAAAATTTTGTCAAAGTTTTATTTTTATACAAAATTTCCTATAAAATTAAAAATTTTTCTATAGAAAATTTTGTAAAAAATTTTGTTTTTATCCTATTTTTTCTCAAAATTTTATTTCTATAGAAAATTTTATTTTTATACAAAATTTTGTCAAAATTTTATTTATATACAAAATTTTGTCAAAGTTTTATTTCTATACAAAATTTTGTTAAAATTTTATTTCAACGAAAATTTTGTGAAAATTATATTTCTATAGAAAATTTTGTTAAAATTTTATTTCAAAGAAAATATTGTGAAAATTATATTTCTATAGAAACTTTTTGTCAACATTTAATTTCTGTAGAAAATTTTGTTAAAATTTTATTTCTATAGAAAATTTTATTTTTATACTAAATTTTGTCAAAATTTTATTTCTATAGAAAAGTTTGTCAAAATTTTATTTCTATAGAAAATTTTGTAAAAAATTTACTTCTATAGAAAATTTTATTTTTATACTAAATTTTGTCAAAATTTTATTCCTATAGAAAATTTTGTCAAAATGTTATTTCTATAGAAAATTTTATTTCTATGCAAAATTTTGTTAACATTTTATTTCTATACAAAATTTTGTTAAAATGTTATTTCAAATAAAATTTTGTCAAAATTTTATTTCTATAGAAAATTTTGTCAAAATTTTATTTTTATACAAAATTTCCTATAAAATTCAAAATTTTTCTATAGAAAATTTTGTCAAAATTTTATTATACCCTACGCCACACTATGGAACAGGGTATTATAAGTTAGTGCATATGTTTGTAACACCCAGAAGGAGACGAGGTAGACATATGGTGTCTTTGGCAATAATGCTCAGGGTGGTTCCCTGAGTCGATATAACCATGTCCGTCTGTCCGACCGTCTGTCTGTGAACACATTTTTGTGATCAAAGTCTAGGTCGCAATATAAGTCCAATCGCCTTCAAATTTAGCACGTGTTCCTTTTTTGGGTCAGAATAGATTGATTTTGGAAGAAATCGGTTCAGATTTAGATATAGCTCCCATATATATATCTTTCGCCCGATATGCACTTATATGGCCCCAGAAGCCAGAGTTTTGGCTCAATTTGGTTGAAATTTTGCACTAGGAGTACAATTGGTAGTATAGTCATGTGTGCCAAATTTGATTGAAATCGGTTCAGATGTAGATATAGCTCCCATATATATCTTTCGCCCGATATGGACTAATATGGTCCTAAAAGCCAGAGTTTTGGCCCAATTTGGTTGAAATTTTGCACAGGGAGTAGATTTAGGATTTTAGCTATGCGTGCCAAGTTTGGTTGAAATCGATTCAGATTTAGATATAGCTCCTATATATATCTTTCGCCCGATATGCACTTATATGGACCCAGAAGCCAGAGTTTTATCCCGATTAGTTTGAAATTTTGCACTAGGAGTACAATTGGTAGTATAGTCATGTGTGCCAAATTTGATTGAAATCGGTTCATATTTAGATATAGCTCTCATATATAACTTTCGCCCGATTTACACTCATATGACCACAGAGGCCAATTTTTTACCCCGATTTAGTTGAAATTTTGCACAGGGAATATAATTAGCTTTGTAGCTGTGCGTGCAAAATTTGGTTGGAATCGGTTCAGATTTAGATATAGCTCCCATATATATGTTTTTCTGATTTCGACAAAAATGATCAAAATACCAACATTTTCCTTGTAAAATCGCCACTGCTTAGTCGAAAAGTTGTAAAACTGAATGTAATTTTCCTTAAGTTCAAATACATATATATATCGAGCGATAAATCATAAATAAACTTTTGTGAAGTTTCCTTAAAATTGCTTCAGATTTAAATCTTTCCCATATTTTTATACCCTGCGCCACACTGTGGAACAGGGTATTATAAGTTAGTGCATATGTTTGTAACACCCCGAAGGAGACGAGATAGACACATGGTGTCTTTGGCAATAATGCTCAGGGTGGGTCCCTGAGTCGATATAACCATGTCCGTCTGTCCGCCCGTCCGTCTGTCTGTGAACACATTTTTGTGATCAAAGTCTAGGTCGCAATTTAATTCCAATCGCCTTCAAATTTGGCACATGTTCCTAACTTGGGTTAGAATAGAACCCTATTGATTTTGTAAGAAATCGGTTGAGAGTTAGATATAGCTCCCATATATATCTTTCGCCCGATATGCACTAATATGGACCCAGCAGCCAGAGTTTTGGCCCAATTTGGTAGAAATTTTGACTAGGAGCACAATTAGTAGTATAGTCAAGTGTGCCAACTTTGATTGAAATGGGTTCAGATTTAGATATAGCTTCCATATATATCTTTCGCCCGATATGCACTTATATAGCCCCAGAAGCCAGAGTTTTGGCCCACTTTGGTTGAAATTTTGCACTAGGAGTACAATTAATAGTATAGTCATGTGTGCCAAATTTGATTGAAATCGGTTCAGATTTAGATATAGCTCCCATATATATCTTTCGGCCGATATGGACTATTATGATCCTAGAAGCCAGAGTTTTGGCTCAATTTGGTTCAAATTTTGCACACGAAGTACAATTCGTAGTATAGTCATGTGTGCCAAATTTGATTGAAATCGGTTCAGATTTAGATATAGCTCCCATATATATCTTTCGCCCGATATGGACTAAGATGGTCCTATAAGCCAGAGTTTTGGCCGAATTTGGTTCAAATTTTGCACACGAAGTACAATTCGTAGTATAGTCATGTGTGCCAAATTTGATTGAAATCGGTTCAGATTTAGATATAGCTCCCATATATATCTTTCGCCCGATATGGACTAAGATGGTCCTATAAGCCAGAGTTGTGGCCCAATTTGGTTCAAATTTTGCACACGAAGTACAATTCGTAGTATAGTCATGTGTGCCAAATTTGGTTGGAATCGGTTCAGATTTAGATATAGCTCCCATATATATGTTTTTCTGATTTCGACAAAAATGGTCAAAATACCAACCTTTTCCTTGTAAAATCGCCTCTGCTTAGTCGAAAAGTAGTAAAACTGACTCTAATTTTCCTAAATTTCAAATACATATATATATATATATATATATATATATATATATATATATATATATATATATATATATATATATATATATATATATATATATATATATATATATATATATATATATATATATATATATATATATATATATATATATATATATATATATATATATATATATATATTATATATATATATATATATATATATATATATATATATATATATATATATATATATATATATATATATATATATATATATATATAGATCATAAATTAACTTTTGTGAAGTTTCCTTAAAATTGCTTCAGATTTAAATCTTTCCCATATTTTTTTTTACTAACATTGCGTTTCTTTGCCGACTTAAACCGATATAAATTTGTCCATTAGCCGACTTAAATTTTGAGTCTACAGAATTTGTAGAAGTCTATCAAATTCTGTCCAGATCGAGTGATATTTAAATGTATGTATTTGGGACAAACATTTATATATAGCCCCCAACACATTTGACGGATGTGATATGCTATCGAAAATTTAGATCTACAAAGTGGTGCAGGGTATAATATAGTCGACCCAGCCCGACTTTAGACTTTCCTTACTTGTTTTTTACTAACATAGTGTGCCACCCTAGTGCATTAGCCGACTTAAATTTTGAGTCTATAGATTTTGTAGAAGTCTATCAAATTCTTTCCAGATCGAGTGATAGTTAAATGTATGTATTTGGGACAAACCTTTATATATAGCCTCCAATAATTTGACTGATGTGATATCGAAAATTTAGATCTACAAAGTGGTGCAGGGTATAATATAGTCGGCCTCGCTCGACTTTAGACTTTCCTTACTTGTTTTTATACTAAATTTTGTCCAAATTTTATTTTTATAGAACATTTTGTCAAAAGTTTATTTCTATAGAAATTTTGTCAAAATTTTATTTCTATAGAAAATTTTGTCAACATTATATTTCTATACAACATTTTGTCAAAATTTTATTTCTAAAGAAAATTTTGTCAAAAGTTTATTTCTATAGAAAATTTTATTAAAATGTTATTTTTATCCTATGTTTTCTCAAAATTTTGTTTTTATAGAACATTTTATTTGTATGCAAAATTTTGTAAACATTTTATTTCTATAGAAAATTGTGTCAACATTTTATTGCTGTAGAAAATTCTGTCAAAATTTTATTTCTATAGAAAATTTTGTCAAAATTTTATTTCTAGAGAAAATTTTATTAAAATTTTATTTCTATAGAAAATTTGTCAAAATTTATTTTTTCCTATGTTTTCTTAAAATTTTATTTCTATAGAAAATTTTATATTTATACTAAATTTTGTCAAAATTTTATTTCTAGAGAAAATTTTATTAAAATTTTATTTCTATAGAAAATTTGTCAAAATTTACTTTTTCCTATGTTTTCTCAAAAATTTATTTCTATAGAAAATTTTATATTTATACTAAATTTTGTCAAAATTTTATTTCTATACAAATTTTTCTCAAAATGTCGTATAAAATTCAAAATTTTATTTCTGTAGAAATTTTTGTCAAAATTTTATTTCTATAGAAAAATTTGTCAAAATTTTATTTTTATAGAAAATTTTATTAAAATTTTATTTCTATAGAAAATTTTATTAAAATTTTATTTCTATAGACAATTTTATTAAAATTTTATTTCTATAGAAAATTTTATAAAAATTTTTGTTCAAAAAAAAATGTTTTTATTTTTTAATTGAAAATGTTGTCAAAATTTTATTTCTATACAGTTACAGGGTACTAATCACATTTAAATGCTGGAGGGCTCGTAACGATAGAAATGATAAAAGCCTGCAGTTGGTTGCAATACATATTAGCCACACAGTTTTATTTCTATAGAAAATTTTATTTTTATACAAAATTTTCTCAAAATTTTATTTCTATACAAAATTTTCTCAAAATGTCGTATAAAATTCAAAATTTTATTTCTATAGAAATTTTTGTCAAAATTTTATTTCTATAGAAAAATTTGTCAAAATTTTATTTCTGCAGAAAATTTTATTAATATTTTATTTCTATAGAAAATTTTATTAAAAGTTTATTTCTATAGAAAATTTTATTAAAATTTTGTTTCTATAGAAATTTTTTTGGATAGAAAATGTTGTCAAAATTTCACATTTTAATGCTGGAGGGCTCGTAACGATAGAAATGATAGGAGCCTGAAGTTGGTTGCAATACATATTAGCCACACAGTGCCCTTGTTTTTATTTTCCACAAATAGACCTATTAGAATTACTTTTTGTATATATTTTATGAATATATGATATTATGTTGAGGTACCCAACAGTAATACTATTACATGTTCATATGACTGAATTGAAGTGGAAATATTATACTGGCAAACGAAAATGTTTTAAACGTCCATTCTTTACATCATAAAATGTTGACAATATGTTTATGTTTGCATTGTGAATATGAATATTTTATTAAAAAGGAAGCCTTTGGCAAAAAAGTTCTCAGCAAAAATTAAAAAAAAAAAAGTTTTAATACAAAATCCTTACATATGCATAACGAGTGTAAAGCACAGTGTGGCTCGTTTTGGGAAATGTAGTAAGAAATAAGAGAAAGAAAATAAATAAGAAATGTGATTTTGGAATTCAAATTACTATAAATGTAATTTTTGGCATAAATTGTTGGATGTTTATTTCATCCAATATAGGGAAGATATGCCGTCTATAATGAAATGCAAAATAAGGCAAATGACCAATGCGACCATAAACTTATCATGTAATTTTGCATAATCAAACCCACAAAGATGGCCCTACAGCTTCATTTCTATCTTGAGTCAACGCTGAACGATTGACGTAGACTTTATCTTTCACATGGCCCCATTCTCATTGAGCTTAACATGGAATCGGGCAGCACTCAGTGATAAGAGAGAAGTTCACCAATGTGGTATCACAATGGACTGAATAGTCTAAGCGAGCCTGATATATCGGGCTGCCACTTAACCTATCCTAACCTAAAGTAATAAGATGGAAAGTGCTAACTCTTAAGATATCAGAATCTGAACCGATTTCTTCCATAATCAATAGGGTTGTATTCTGACCCAAAACATATACTTGTGCCAAATTTGAAGTAGATTGGACTAAAACTGCGATCTACACTTTGATTACAAAAATATGTACTCAGACAGACGGACATGACTAGATCGACTCGGGGCCTGTACTGAGAATTATTGCCAAAGACACAATGTGTCTATCTAATCTTCTTGTGGGAGTAGCAAACAGTGTTGCCAGTATTGGGATTTTTATCCAAATTGGAAAATTTCTGAGTTGGAGACTTGGTGATTTGGTGGGGAATTTCGATAAATTTGGGAATTTTCGTGTATAATTTTACTCATTTTTTTCAAAGATATTTTTCTGCAATTGAAAAATCATTTAAGATCTCTTGCCGATAAATACAGAAATGATGATGAAGATAATTCACCTTAATATTGATCTACCACCCAAATTTACTACTTGAATACTTAGAAGTAAATTTTCGTTCATAAATACACTGAAAAAAAAGCATACTCGGTTCCAAAGATTTTGTCTTTACTTTAAAAAAGTTGGTATTGATTCCGAGCCAAAGAAGCGGAGAATACAAGTAAGGATACTTTTAAGACACAATTCTCTTTTAAATTTAGGTTTTGTGTACTTGCTTCTAGGAAACAAATTTTAATTTTTCGCTTTCTCAGCTTTTTTTCTTCATATGCTATCTTTAAAAACGAGTTAACGGCAACTTTATTTTCCAAATTAGGACTCGACTTCCAGTAGAAATTATGCTATGTTTGAAGTAAAAAACTTCTTTAAAATAAAGTTTTGAAAAACATGTCCTATATTTGAACGATTTTTTGCTTTGTAGTCAAGATGCAAAAAGACAACAAATTTAAAGACAATTTCATTAAATTTAACGAAGTTTTCTGAATTATTAAAGTCATGTTGACCTTAGCCTATAAATTTTTTCTTTCATGTTAAGATACACATTTTTAAGTCAAATCACTTAATTATAAGGACAATACGACTTCATTGAAAAGTTTATCGACTTTTGGACAAGGAAAATAACTCTATTTTAGAAAAATGCGACTTCTATGCTAAGCAAAATTTGTATTCGTATTTTAAAGACATGAAATCGTTGACCTCACGACAATATTTTTTTCAGTGTACATGGGAACCGAACTCCCATTTACATATCTCCAGCATTTGGAAGACGATCACCAGTCTCTTGGTATTGTGGTTGTGGTATGACAAAATTTTTAAATTATTATATATATATATTTCTATAGAAAATTTTGTCAAAATTTTATTTCTAAAGAAAATTTTGTCAAAATTTTATTTCTATAGAAAATTTTGTCAACATTTTATTTCTATAGAAAATTTTATTAAAATGTTATTTTTATCCTATGTTTTCTCAAAATTTTATTTCTATAGAAAATTTTGTCAAAATTTTATTTCTGTAGAAAATTTTGGCAAAATTTTATTTGTATAGAAAATTTTGTCAAAATTAATTTTCTAGAGAAATTTTTATTAAAATTTTGTTTATATAGAAAATTTTGTCAAAATTTTATTTGTAGAGAAAATTTAATTAAAATTTTATTTCTATAGAAAATTTTGTCAAAATTTTATTTTTATTCTATGTTTTCTCAAAATTTTATTTCTATAGAAAATTTTATTTTCATAAAAAATTTTGTCAAAATTTTATTTCTATAGAAAATTTTCTCAAAAGTTTATTTCTATAGAAAATTTTGTCAACATTTTATTTTATTTCTATAGAAAATTTTGTCAAAATTTTATTTCATAGAAAATTTTGTCAAAATTTTATTTTATAGAAAAATTTATTAAAATTTTATTTCTATAGAAAATTTTATTTCTATAGAAAATTTTGTCAAAATTTTATTTCTATAGAAAATTTTGTCAAAATTTTATTTCTAAAGAAAATTTTGTCAAAAGTTTATTTCTATAGAAAATTTTGTCAACATTTTATTTCTATACAAAATTTTGTCAAAATTTTATTTCTGTTGGAAACTTTGTCAAAATTTTATTTCTAAAGAAAATTTTGTCAAAATTTTATTTCTATAGAAAATTTTGTCAACATTTTTATTCTATAGAAAATTTTATTAAAATGTTATTTTTATCCTATCTTTTTCTCAAAAATTTATTTCTATAGAACATTTTATTTTCATACAAAATTTTGTCAAAATTTTATTTCTATAGAAAATTTTGCCAAAATTTTATTTCTGTAGAAAATTTTGGCAAAATTTTTATTTCTATAGAAAATTTTGTCAAAATTTTATTTCTAGAGAAAATTTTATTTCTATAGAAAATTTTGTCAAAATTTTATTTTTATGCTATATTTTCTCAAAATGTTATTTCTATAGAAAATATTATTTTTATACAAAATTTTAATTTTTTTTAAATTTTAAATTTTTATATTATTTTTCTACAGCAGAGCCTTTTTCTTTATGTTTGTATTTTTTTTTTTCAAAAATATAATTTTTCGAACTTGTATTGGAGATTTTAGTTAGGAATTTAAATTGGCGATTTTTGGGGACGAAAGCATCATAATTTGGGAATAAGAGCCAGAAAAATACTGGCATCACTGGTTGCATACATATGCACTTTATAACTTAATAATACCATAGTGTGGCACAAGGTAGAAAAAGGAAAATTAAATTAATAATAAAATAAATAATTTTTTTCTACGACATTTGAAGTTGCTATTATTTCAAATTAGATAAAAATAAATTCAATAATCATTTTTTCCTCAACTTGATTGAAAATCAATCCTTGAAATTAATAGTTCAGGGAAGAACGCTTCACAGACCAACCACAGACAAGTTTCTTTGCATACCTTTAGGCGTCACAATTGTTCGATGCGAACCAATTTTCGCATGGTAATTAGGGGGTCAAATTGAAACGGGATTGGATGAAATTTGATTCTCCAGGAGGCGAAAGTAGTAAAATCTAGGGATCGTTTTATATGGAGTCTATATATAATTAGGAGGGTTGGCTTTTATATTTCGGGATTAGAGAACAAAAACAAATATTAATGATCGAAATTCGAGGTATTGTTTTTCAAAATATTCCCCATTAAGATCTGATTTTATTTTCTCTCATTTTATTTTCTATGAATGGGAATAAAAAGAAGTCATTCGATGCCAAGTCATGAATATACGGCAGATGATCCATCATCGATTTTTTGAGTGCTCGAAAATGCAGTTGTTTGAGCCGATGTGTGAGGGCTCGCATTGTCGCCGTGTAGAGCGATCCATGTTCGGCAGTTGGTTTTACTGATTTCTTGGAAGACAACAGGCAACAAATGCTTGGAAGCCCGAGCAACTTTTGTTCGATTTGGCTCATATTGAAAAAGTCATCTGCTGTTTACTTTCGTGCCCACCGTGGTGCAATGGTTAGCATGCCCGCCTTGCATACACAAGGTCGTGTGTTCGATTCCTGCTTCGACCGAGGGTTTCAAAGCTTATCTAAGTTGTTTCACTGGAATGTGGAACGACGTTCGGACTCGGTTTAAAAAGGAGGTCCCTTGTCATTGAGCTTAACATGGAATCGGGCAGCACTCAGTGATAAGGGAGAAGTTCACCAATGTGGTATCACAATGGACTGAATAGTCTAAGTGAGCCTGATACATCGGGCTGTCACCTAACCTAACCTTCGTGCGCATACCAAGGAGGCCACAATTGATAGAATTCTACCAAACATGGTAGATTTTTTACTGTTTGGTAGATTTGTAGAAGTCTTTATTTTTTGCTAGATTTTGCAAAATATTCCTCTCCCACTAAGAGGTACAAAATTTTCCAGAGAAATAAAATTTTGAAAAAAAAAAAATAAAATTGTTACAAAATTTTCTAGAGAAATACAATTTTGACAAAATTTTCTAGAGGCATAAAATTTTGATAAAATTTTCTAAAGAAATAATATACTAACACAATTTTGTAGAGAAATAAAATTTTTACAAAATTTTCTAGAGAAAAAATATTTTGAAAAAATTTTCCTGAGAAATAAATTTTGAAAAAAAAATTTTAAAGATAAAAAATTTTACTAAGTGCTTGGTGCCCGAGCAACTTCTGTGCGATTTGGTTAATATTCAAAAAGTCATCTGCTGTTTACTTTCGTGCGCATACCACGGATGCCACAATTGATAGAATTTTACCAAACATGGTCGATTTTTTACTGTTTGGTAGATTTGTAGAAGTCAGGGATGGAAAATACAATTTTTAAGAAAGTACTAAAAACGTATTTTTTTTGAGCGAAAAGGTACTTTTTACTAAATTTCAACAAAAATTTCACTGGAAGATTATTGTCAAGAGCTCCTTTAGACTGAATTTTAAAGAAAATAAAATTTAGACCAAATTTTCTATAGAAAAAATGACAAAATTTTCTATAGAAATAAAATTTTGAAAAAAATTTCTATAGAAATAAAATTTTGAAAAAAAATTCTATAGAAATGAAATTTTGCAAAAATTTTCTATAGAAATAAAATTTTGCAAAAATTTTCTATAGAAATAAAATTTTGCAAAAATTTTCTATAGAAATAAAATTTTGCAAAAATTTGTCTATAGAAATAAAGCTTTTACAAAATTTTCATTTGAAATAAAATTTTGACAAATTTTTCTATAGACATTAAATTTTGCAAAAATTTTATACTGAAATAAAATTTTGACAACATTTTTTACCGAAATAAAAAATCGATAATATAGGATCGCATGCGTTTTTCGACAAAAACATTCTTGCATTTTAATAAAATCGTGTTTTTGACTATGGCTTTTACAAATCGAGATTTTCTTCCCGCATGAACTTGTCTGTTTTGCCATATTTGTAAAATACTATTAGCAAATAAGATTGATAAAGACTTTCTCAAAATATTAAAATATTTTGTCAAAGATATTGTACCGTAAATCTGATATCGACTTAAAAATGTCTACACAAAAGGTACTAAATCATTCGCAGGAGTACTACGGTACTGACCGGGGTGAAAAAGTATTTAAAAAAGTACTATAGTACTGCATTTTCCATCTCTGGTAGAAGTCTTTATGTTTTGCTAGATTTTGCAAAATATTCCTCTCCAACTACAAAATTTTCGAGAGAAATAAAATTTTGAAAAAAAAATTCTAGAGAAATAAAATTTTGATAAAATTTTCTTATAAAAATTTTATATAGATATAAAAATTTTGACTAAATTTTATATAGAAATAGGATTTTGACAAAATTTTCTAGAGAAAATTGATTTTGATAACATTTTTTAGAGAAATAAAATGTTGACAAAATTTTCTTCTAAATAAATTTATAAATAAAATTTTGAAAAAATTTTCTAGAGAAAAAAATTTTCACAACATTTTATACGGAAATAAGATTTTGACAAAATTTTATATAGAAATAAAATTTTGACAACATTTTATACAGACATAAAATTTTCATCGTTTTTATACCCACCACCATAGAATGGTGACGGGGTATAATAAGTTTGTCATTCCGTTTGTAACACATCGCAATATCGATTTCCGACTATATAAAGTATATATTCTTGATCAGGGAGAAATTCTAAGACGATATAACGATGTCCGTCTGTCTGTCTGGCTGTCTGTTGTAATCTCGCTACAGTCTTCAATAATGAAGCAATCGTGCTGAAATTTTGCACAAACTCGTCTTTTGTCTGCAGGCAGGTCAAGTTCGAAGATGGGCTATATCGGTTCAGGTTTTGATATAGTCCCCATATAAACCGACCTACCGATTTGGGGTCTTGGGCCTATAGAAATCGTAGTTTTTATCCAATTTGCCTGGAATTTTAAATTTAGAGGTATTTTATGACCATAAAGAGGTGAGCCAAAAATGGTGAGTATCGGACCATGTTTTGGTATAGCCCCTATATAGACCGATCTCCCGATTTTACTTCTTGGACTTATAGAAATCGTAGTTTTTATCCAATTTGCCTGAAATTGAAAATCTAGAGGTATTTTAGAACTATAAAGAGGTGTGCCACAAATGGTGAGTATCGGTCCATGTTTTGGTATAGCCCCCATATAGACCGATATCCCGATTTTACTTCTTGGGCTTCTAGAATCCGAAGTTTTTATCCAATTTGCCTGGAATTTGAAATCTAGAGGTATTTTATGACCATAAAGAGGTGTGCCAAAAATGGTGAGTATCGGTCCATGTTTTGGTATAGCCCCCATATAGACCGATCTCCCGATTTTACTTCTTGGGCTTATAGAAATCGTAGTTTTTATCCAATTTGCCTGGAATGTGAAATCAAGAGGTATTTTATGACCATAAAGAGGTGTGCCAAAAATGGTGAGTATCGGTCCATGTTTTGGTATAGCCCCCATATAGACCGATCTCCCGATTTTACTTCTTGGGCTTATAGAAATCGTAGTTTTTATCCAATTTGCCTGGAATTTGAAATCTAGAGGTATTTTATGACCATAAAGAGGTGTGCCAAAAATGGTGAGTATCGGTCCATTTTTTGGTATAGCCCCCATATAGACCGATCTCCCGATTTTACTTCTTGGGCTTATAGAAATCGTAGTTTTTATCCAATTTGCCTGAAATTGAAAATCTAGAGATATTTTAGGACTATAAAGAGGTGTGCCACAAATGGTGAGTATCGGTCCATGTTTTGGTATAGCCCCCATATAGACCGATATCCCGATTTTACTTCTTGGTCTTCTAGAATCCGAAGTTTTTATCCAATTTGCCTGAAATTGGAAATCTAGAGGTATTTTCGGGTCATAAAGAGGTGTGCCGAAAACGGTGAGTATCGGTCCATATTTTAGTATAGCCCCCATAAGAACGATCTCCTGATTTAACTCCTTGGGTTTCTAGAAACCGTAGTTTTTATCCGATTTGCCTGAAATTAAATAAATAAGTAAATATTCTGGTATTTTAGGCTCACAAGAACGTGTATCGGATTAAGTTTTTATCGGTCCATTTGGTAATGCCTCAATATAGACCGACTACACTTCTTGAGGGTATAGAAGGCGCACTGATCATGAAAATTGCTTGAAACTCAATGTAAAATTTCCAGATTTTACTTCTCTGGAAAATCAAGACGTTATTTTATAATTTACTTGCATACTTACAAGAGATGTTAATGATTCCTCTAAAACTCAAACAAAAATGGTTCTTATAAATCCAGAATCTGATATAGTCCTCATAGGTGAAATCTTTAAATTTATCTTCGGGAAGTGTCCTCCAGCCCTCCTGAAATTTCAAAGGAAACCCCAATATTTGGTGGAATGGTGGTGGGTATTTAAGATTCGGCCCGGCCGAACTTACTTCTGTATATACTTGTTATTTTCTTATTTTCGCCGTATATTTTTTTAGAAATAGCATAGGTAGAATTCCCAGGGATTTAGTGGCACAAAAGTGTTAACGCTCGAAAAAGTGGCAAATTTGATACTAAAGTGGCATAACGGCAAGACTGAAGATGGCCACGACTTTGGCCCGGAATCATAACCGAAATCCTTAAATGAATATCAAAACCATTTGATCCTTGAAACTCTTTTTTTCGAGTGTACAATATTTTTTGTCGTCAATCACGAAATTAATTGATCCAATTAATTTTTTATTGAAATGTCTTCAACAACAGAAACCATAGTATCAATTAAAAGTTAATTAAAAATGTAATTAATAATTGGGAGCCACCGTGGTGCAATGGTTAGCATGCCCGCCTTGCATACACAAGGTCGTGGGTTCGATTCCTGCTACGACCGAACACCAAAAAGTTTTTCAGCGGTGGATTATCCCACCTCAGTAATGCTGGTGACATATCTGAGGGTTTCAAAGCTTCTCTAAGTGGTTTCACTGGAATATGGAACGCCGTTCGGACTCGGCTATAAAAAGGAGGTCCCTTGTCATTGAGCTTAACATGGAATCGGGCAGCACTCAGTGATAAGAGAGAAGTTCACCACTGTGGTATCACAATGGACTGAATAGTCTAAGTGAGCCTGATACATCGGGCTGCCACATAACCTAACCTAACCATTAATTTTTGTGATTGATTTTTGTTTCAATTAAACAATTTATTGAATCAAATAAATTTTTAATTAAATATTTTTTAAAACTCAATTAAGACTTTAATTGGAAAAAATTTTGTACATTTTTTTCTGTGTACTCATTCGACTTGGCTTACTTTTATGTGTAAATGTTGACGAATCCATCAACAAAAATCTTAGTTACATAGAGGGTGAGAGAAAGGGAGACGTCGAGAAAAAGGAGAAGTCCTTTCAAAAGCATTTGATGCCAGCAGCTAAAAACTTTGTGGTTCATAGTGGTGACGCTGTTGCTTTCTGTCTGTAGCTCTTGTCCGCTGCTTTTAAGGACGTCAAAGTAAACGCTTAAGGGGTTTTTTTTGCATTAGCATTTTGATTTATGCTAATAAGCGAGTAAACAAAACACACGCAATATAGTCTTTGCATATCCTTGCTAATACCCCCCCCCCCCCCACACACACACACACTCTATGCTCGAAGAGATTCGTTTATGTGAGCTATGAATGTGAGACGTTAATTTCCTTGCTCCTTTTGTTGTTGTTGTTGTTGCAGGCAAATGCAAATTCATTTTGCACTGAATGAGCAATCGCTACGACATTGCATATTACCAAAGAAGATTTTTGTTTTTCTATTCCATCACAGACAGAGAATTTATACTAATTTTCCATTTTATAAAGAGAAAGTCTTTGTTCCAATAAAAACTACAAAACAAAGCTACAGGGGTCATAATATGAGCTCTTGAATACCCCATGTAATTTGAATAGATTACACTCATTATTCGTTATGGCAAAACAAAATAATTTTGCAATAATATGAGTTTGTTGAACTTTTTGATAGTAAATTGTTTGAGTTGTCAAGAGATGGGATTTGTCAAATGAGAGAGAGAGAGAGAGAGAGAGAGAGAGCAATGAATTAGAATTTCTTGTTTATTAAAACGGGAATGACAAGAATAAAAGGCTTTAAAATTGTTTACAATATTAGCGACTATCTTCGAAAATAATCCATATTTTTTACTCTGTAGCATAGTGTGGTGCTTAAAGCACATTCTAGACTTTCAGACTATGGGTCACGGGTTCAATTCCAATTAACATTTTATCTCCATTTCATCGAAAATAAATCTTTGAAATTAACAGTTCAGGGAAGAACCCACCACAGATCTATCACAGACAATTTTCTTTTGCATACCTTTAGGCGCAACAATAGTCCGATTTGAGTGAACCAATTTTCGCATGCTAATTAGATTGGAAATTGTGTTTCTCCAGGAGGCTCAAGACGTAAAATCTAGGGATCGGTTTATATGGAGGCTATATATAATTACGAGGGTTGCCTATTATATTTCAGGTTTAGAGAACAAAAACAAAAATCAATTATCGAAAATCGAATTATTGTTTTTCAAAATATTCCCCATTAAGATCTATACACTTTTACATGCCTGTTGTCGAAGCACTTTTGCCACTCTGATTGTGGAATCTGCAGAAAAAAATACATTATGAACGCATCAACATATGGTGTCTTTGGCAATAAAGGGTGATACGGTCAAAATCCAGTTTGCCTTGAACTGCTGCTCGTCCTTAGCAGTTTTTTGGTCTTCTTTAGGTTCCGCTTGACAATAGCCCAGTATTTCTCAATTGGGCGGAGCTCTGGCGTATTGGGAGGGTTCTTGTCCTTGGAAACCATCTGCACGTTGTTGGCGGCGTACCACTCCATGGCCTTTTTACCGTAATGGCAAGATGCCAAATCCGGCCAAAACAGTACGGAACAACCGTGTTTCTTGATACCAATCATAACAGGACACAACACACTTGGGAAACACATGGTAAGAATAGGACTTAAAGACGATGATATCTGTAGATGGTGCCTGGACCCGGAAGTTACGGAGGACTCGTACCACTTCCTGTGTCAGTGCCCAGCTTTATCCTTTAGAAGAAACAAGATACTGGGCTCCTTTTTCTTTCAGACTCTCACTGATCTACGGGAGTGCAGCTTAAGAAACATACTTGCCTTCATCAGGGCCTCTGGTTGGTCATTCTGAGATTTCTTTCAAAGAGAACGAGCAGATGGAAGTTTCTGGGACAAAGCGGCCGCCTCGGAAGAAGAAAGATTGAAAAATCACATCGAGGGATCACAATGGACCTATACTGGTCTAAGTGGGCATCAATACAAGACATTGATGTCACCCTCTACAACCTAACCTAACCTAACCGTGTTTCTTCAGGAAAGGCAGCAGACGTTTATTCAAACACTCTTTCACGTAAATTTTTTGGTTGACAGTCCCGAAAATGCTGTTTTTCAAGCCACAGGTACAGATGGCTTGCCAAACCAGATATTTCTTTGCGAACTTTGACAGTTTTATGTGCTTGAAAATATCTGCTACCTTTCCCCTTCCTTTTGCCGTATAAAACTCCTGTCCCGGAAGCTGCTTGTAGTTGGCTTTGACGTAGGTTTCGTCGTCCATTACCACGCAGTCAAACTTCTTCAGCATCGTCGTGTACAGCCTCCGGGATCGCGCTTTGGCCATCGTATTTTGTTTATCATCGCGATTTGGAGTCACTACCTTCTTGTAAGTCGATAGTCCGGCTCGTTTTTTGGCTCGATTGTCATCTCAGCGGCTTCCGGTTTTCGATTTCCCCCCGATCCAGACTTCCTGGCTGTCGACAAACGTTCCCCAAACACTTTAATTACATTTGTAACGGTTGATTTGGCAACTTTTAGGGATTTTGCCAGCTTTGCGTGCGAGTAGCTCGGATTTTCGCGATGCGCGAGCAAAATTTTGATACGCTGCTCTTCTTGCTTGGACGGCATTTTGACAACTGAAGAGTGAATTCCAAAATCAAAATAGGAGCAACATTCTACACACACACACCTTCAAAATGAGGGGTGTTCAGGTTTTTTAAATAGAAAATTGAAAGAAATACGTCAAGTTTATATTGACCAAATTTTGACCGTATCACCCTTTTTTGCTCAGGGCCAGTCCATGAGTCGATTTAGGCATGTCCGTCTGTGATCACATTTTTGTAATCAAAGTCTAGGTCGCAATTTTAGTCCAATTAAATTTGGCACAAGTATGTGTTTGGCGTTGGAATAGAACTCTATTGATTGTGGAAGATATCGGTTCAGTTTTAGATATAGCTCCCATATACACACAAACAAATTTTTTTCTGATTCAATCACGAAATTAATTGATCCAATTAATTTTTTAATTGAAATGTCTTCACTATCACAGAAACGATAGTTTCAATCACAAAATTAATTGAAGGTCAATTAAAAAATTAATTGATCCAATTAAAAAATTAATTTATACTATTTGTGTGAATGATTTTTGTTTCAATTAAAAAATTTGTTGAATCAATTAAATTTTTAATTGAATATTCTTTAAAACTCAAGTAAAATTTTAGTTTAGTGGGAACCACCGTGGTGCAATGGTTAACATGCCCGCCTTGCATACACAAGGTTGTGGGTTCGATTCCTGCTTCGACCGATTATCCCACCTCAGTAATGCTGGTGACATTTGTGAGGGTTTCAAAGCTTCTCTAAGTGGTTTCACTGCAATGTGGAACGCCGTTCGGACTCGGCTATAAAAAGGAGGTCCCTTGTCATTGAGCTTAACATGGAATCGGGCAGCACTCAGTGATAAGAGAGAAGTTCACCAAGGTGGTATCACAATGGACTGAATAGTCTAAGTGAGCCTGATACATCGGGCTGCCACCTAACCTAACCTAACCCAAAATTTTAGTTGGAAAAATTTTCGTGAATTTTTTTTCTGTGTATATCTTTAGCCTGACATCTACTAATATGGCTCCAGAAGCCAGAGTTTTGCCATAGTTTTGGCTTTAATTTTTGCACAAAGAATGTAAATAATATCATCGTAAAGTATGCCGAATTTTGTTGAAATCGGTTTAGTTTTAGATATAGCTCCTATATATATTTTTCGCCCGATATGCACTTATATGGCTCCAGAAGCCAGAGTTTTATACTGATTTGCTTTAAATTTTGTGCAGGAAGTAGAATTAACGTTCCCGATAAACATGCCAATTTTGGTTGAAATCGGTTCAGGGAGTAGAATTAACATTGTAACTGTGCATGCCGAATTTGGTTGAAATCCGATTAGATTGAGATATAGCTCTCATATGTATGTTTTTCTGATTTCGGCAAAATTGGCCAAAATACCCATATTTTCCTTGTAAAAACGCCACTGCTAAGACGAAAATAACTCCAATTTTCTTGAACTTTCACGAAAATTTTTCCAATTTTAATTGAGTTTTAAAAAATATTCAATTAAAAATTCAATTGATTCAACAAATTTTTTAATTAAACAAAAATCAATCACAAAAATAATAGTATCAATTAATTTTTTAATTGGATCAATTAACTTTTTAATTGACCTTCAATTAATTTTATAATTGATACTATCATTTCTGTGATTGAAGACATTTCAATTAAAAAATAATTGGATCAATAAGATCAATAAGAATTGCGATGACAATCAATTAAATTTTTAATTGAATCATTTAATAATTTAATTGATTTTGGTGATTAAAATCAATCAAACTTCCAATTGAATCATTTAAAAAATAATGGAGTTTTATAATCAAAATCAATTAAATTTTTAATTGAATCATTACAAAGAATAATGGAGTTTTACAATCATAATCAATTAAATTTTTAATTGAATCATTACAAAATTTTGCTATCAAAATCAACTGAAATTTTAATTTAATCAATTAAAAAATTAATGAAGTCTTACAATCAAGATCAATTAAATATTTGTGATTTAATCAGAATTTTGTTTCTGTGTACATGGCCATATGAGCTACCCTAATATTTGCAAATGCTTAACGCATTCAAAATTTCTCGTCTCTTCTTTGTGCCGTCTGTTTCACTTGTTCTATATAGGTTGTGATTACAGGGATTTGTGTCATTACATTCTCAAAGAGCTATGAGTCTAAAATCAAAGGAGAAGACAAATTTTCAGATATACTCTGTTGTGGGTGGGTGTTGATGCTCCAGCTTTTGGTTATGGGGGGAGAAACTATGAAAACTAAATTTAAACACAAGTGAAAATTGGCTAATATTCTTTTCGATAATGGCTTTATTAAAGTTCTTTCCCCAAGAGTTTAATTATTCGTTATGTTATGGTGAGTATAAATGCGAAGCTTGTGTAAGAGAATAAGTGTGGGTATAAGAAGGCTCATCATATTATTGTAAGAAGGAGTCTACATTTTGAGATTTTGTGTGTAAGTGTTTAAGTCGCTCGTTCTCATTCATTCCAATTCTCTCAGACCATTTGGCTGTAAGAATCTCATAATAATCACCATCGCCATTACAATCATCGTCATTGTCGACGACAACATTACTATCAGTTAGTTCAGTGATTTGTTTGTAGCTAGCTTACACTGGCACATTCTGAGTATTGCCTACGCAGATAGTGGGTGGAAGGGTGGGTGTGTGTATGTAGGTCTTCTCTTGAAGTAAAGTTGTTTGTTGGTATAAATCTCAGCGAGCTTTGATATCATTTGTGTTTTGGTTTTCGATAGCAAAACCATATAACATCTCCCTTCTCCAATCTCCCCTCACCCAATAGTAAAAGAGATTGTCCTCTATGGTAAAGGGAACCCAATAACCTAAAGAAGATACCACACAAAGTTAGAACCCAAAATGTGTTCTTTGCTCTGTGTTATTATCGCCCATTGCTGGCGTGAATGGCAAAAAGGAATCAATGTGTGGCAGATTTGAAGACATTTAAATATGTTAATTTGCCAAGATTGATTTTATGATGGGGATTCTTGTATCTATATTGGAATAAAGTTTCGAAGGGACGAGAAAGAAAGTGTATAGCTGGAAATTTAAAGAAAATATGTTGTATATAAATTTCTATTAAAAAATATGTCCGAACAAAACAGTACAGAAGAAGCTCATGAATTTTGTAAGACAAAGTGTTGAGCGGTGGATAGGGAAAAATGGATAAATTTATCTCAAACAAAGAGTGATTGGGTCTTGTTTCAATTCAAACATATAATATTTTCACACAAAACAAGTTCCAAAAATGTCATTAGAGGCTTAAATATCCTGACAAGGTTATGAAGAAAGTTTCTTCATCCCCACTTTGTGGGTATAAAATTTCGATTGAGATGAAATAATTTTTTGTTTTGGTGTGCACCCAAGTATCTTTTATAAATTCCCTTGAGTGGCATTATTTACTTCTTCGGACTCAGTTTCTTTTTATTTTTGAATTTCAGGAGTCTATGGTCACCACAAAAGTTTTTGGATTATTTTTTACCTAACATTTTCAATGAAATTTCATTGTCATTCCGGTCTTATACATTTCAAGTGCTACTAACAACCTAAATTGATAGTTTCATTTATTATAGAGAATTTTTTTTTCAAAAAAAAAAAATTGTTCGGTTTTTTGGGGTTATAAGAGTTTGCGTTAGCAAGCTGCCAATTAGAAATGTTTAGAGTGACTTTTAACTCTTGAATCTGTGTTTTGGTCTCTTTTCTTTTGTGTGGAAGTGGAAAGATTTCAAAAACTTTTTCCAATGCAAACAAATGTTTTGCTTTTTTGTTTGCTTTGCTTGCAATGAAGTGAAGTATCATAGTGCCTGTATATTGGGTTGAAAAAAAAATTATGATTACATTATGCTCTTGAAACAGATTAGAGATGAACATATTCCTTCTCTACGTGTATATAACTAAAGACAAATCCTTCGTAGCAAGCCTTTTATTGGACCTATGATCCAGTGTCTCAGTGTCCAGAAAATTTTGTCAACATTTTATATCTATAGAAAATTTTGTCAGAATTTTATTTTTAAAGAAAATTTTTTCAAAACTTTATTTCTATACAAAATTTTGTCAAAATATAGAAAATAGAAATTTTTTTCAAAATTTTATTTCTATAGAATATTTTGTCAAAATTTTATTTCTATAGAAAATTTTGTCAAAATTTTATTTCTATTGAAAATTTTGTCAAAATTTTATTTCTATAGAAAATTTTGTCAAAATTTTATTTCTATAGAAAATTTTGTAATTTTCTCTTGCATGTATTGAATTTCGTCAACATTTCGAAGTGATGACAATGAAGCACAATCCCTTAAAGGAAATAAAAATAACATTTTCTATAGAAATAACATTTTGACAAAATTTTGTAATATAATTTTGATAAAATTTTCTATAGAAATAAAATGTTGACAAAATTTTCTCAAACCTTTATTCCTATGGAAAATTTTCTCAAAATTATATTTCTACATAAAATATTCTCAAAATTTTATTTCTATAGAAATTTTTTTTCAAAATTTTATTTCTAAAGAAAATTTTGATAAACCCGTGTAAAAATTAGGGGATCTGATTTGATATGGTTAGATCTGAGCCAAGATATGGTCAGATCTGAGCAGATCCGAAAAATGGTTATATCTGGTCAGATCTAAATACTATGAAATTGGATCTGATCAGATCTCAAAAATGAGACACATCTAATCAGATCTAATTTGATATAATTGTATATTATTTGATACAATTGTATCTTTCGAGATCTTTCAACACATAAAAGCCCATAATTTGTATATAAAATGAGTTCAATTGTTTTATTTAATAATACAGACAAAAAGTATGTGCATAATAAATATGTTTAATTTAAATTGATCCATCAAAGCTATTTAAGAGTATTGACAGTTGAGTTAGAGTGTTGTCCAAGGGTTTTTCGTTTGTTTCTTCTGCTTTGGACTTAGACACGCGACTAAAGTATTACAGCGTTAAGGCAATCTGCAATGAAATTAAGTAAAAAAAACAATTATTAAACAAATATAGGAATAAACAAATATGGGAATATATTGAACTATGTAAGCAAGTATTAGTATTGTTTTGGATCATTCTTCTTTAAGTTGCAATAAAAATTGCCATATAATTTTATGTTGCTTTTAATACTCACATTTAAAGTGTATTCGGGATTAGGTTAGGTATAGCGATAGGCTGTTATTTTAGGCTCATACATACTATTCAGACCAACATGACATCACAGTGATCAACATCTCACTTATCACTGATTGCTGCTCGATTCAATAATTAGCTCCATAACATGGGACCTCCTTGCTATAATCGAGTCCTATCGGCATTTCACGTTGCGCTGAAACAACTTAGAGAATCTTTGAAGCAGAAATGTCACCAACATTACTGCGAGGAAATAATCCACCGCCGAAATAATTTTTGGTGTTGGTCGGAACTGGGATTGAACCGTGACCTTTTGAATGCAAGGCGGGCATGTTAACCAGTACACCACTGAGGTTTCCTTTTTTTCCAAATCTAGAAAATAGTAAAACAATATGAAAATGACTACTAAGGAAATAACAAATACAATCTACTTACCTACATAATCTCCGCAATAAAGGAAACGATATACACTTTATCAAAGGAACACATTGAAAACAATTATATTAAATTTCTTAATTTTCTCAGCTAGTCTGGCGTTAGATTTGTTTAGAAGTGATGCCCCTGACGGCGTTGGCATTTGCCATACTGACATTGAGGTTTAGACGTGTATTTCAAAAATCTTTTTAACTTGTTCATGATTTTTTTTATTATATTTTGGACCGTATTTAACCCCATATATAGTCAGATATGATGTTATATGGTCCTATCCAAGCATATATTATTAGATATGCCAGATATAATTAGATATTATACTATATATGATGAGATCTGCAATTATATCTAACCAGATCTAGCACCATATATAGCATATCTGTGCATATCTAATTATGTCTGAACCAATATCTGAACAGATCCAATTAGATCCAATTTGATATTATTAGATAGGATTGGATCCTCCAATTTTTACACGGGAAACTTTATTTCTATAGAAAATTTTGTCAAAAGTTTATTTCTATACAAAATTTTGTCAAAACTTTATTTCTATCCAAAATTTTGTCTAAGTTTTATTTCTATAGAAAATGTTATTTCTACAGAAAATTTTGTCAAAATTATATTTCTATAGAAAATTTTGTCAAAATATAATTTCTATAGAAAATTTTGTCAAAATTTTATTTCTAAAGAAAATTTTTTCAAAATTTTATTTCTAAAGAAAATTTTGACAAAAATTTTCTATAGAAATAAAATGTTGACAAAATTTTATTTGTATAGAAATAATTCTCAAATCTTTATTCCTATGGAAATTTTTCTCAAAATTATATTTCTATATAGAATATTTCTATAGAAAATTTTTTCAAAAAGAAAATTTTGTCAAAACTTTATTTCTATAGAAAATTTTGTCAAAAGTTTATTTCTATAGAAAATTTTGTCAAAACTTTATTTCTATAGAAAATTTTGTAAAAATTTTATTTCTAAAGAAAATTTTGTCAAAATTTTATTTCTATAGAAAATTTTGTCAAAATTTTATTTCTATAGAAAATTTTGTAAAAATTTTATTTCTAAAGAAAATTTTGTCAAAATTTTATTTCTATAGAAAATTTTGTCAAAATTTTATTTCTATAGAAAATTTTGTCCAAATATAATTTCTATAGAAAATTTTGTCAAAATTTTATTTCTAACGAAAATTTTGTCAAAATTTTATTTCTATAGAAAATTTTGTCAACATTTTATTTCTATAGAAAATTTTGTCAAAATTTTATTTCTATAGAAAATTTTGTCAAAACATTATTTCTAAAGAAAATTTTGTCAACATTTTATGTCCATAGAAAATTTTGTTAAAAATTTTATTTCCATAGAAAATTTTGTCAAAATTTTTTTCTATAGAATTTTTTTTTTCAAAATTTTATTAGTATAAAAAATTTTGTCAAAATTGTATTTGTATAGAAAATTTTGTCAAAATTTTATTTCTATAGAAAATTTTGTCAAAATATAATTTCTATAGAAAATTTTGTCAAAGTTTTATTTCTATAGAAAATTTGGTCAAAATTGTATTTCTATAAAAAATTTTGTCAACATTTTATTGTATAGAAAATTTTGTCAAAACTTTATTTCTATAGAAAATTTTGTAAAAATTTTATTTCTAAAGAAAATTTTGTCAAAATTTTATTTCTATAGAAAATTTTGTCAAAATTTTATTTCTATAGAAAATTTTGTAAAAATTTTATTTCTAAAGAAAATTTTGTCAAAATTTTATTTCTATAGAAAATTTTGTCAAAATTTTATTTCTATAGAAAATTTTGTCCAAATATAATTTCTATAGAAAATGTTGTCAAAATTTTATTTCTAACGAAAATTTTGTCAAAATTTTATTTCTATAGAAAATTTTGTCAACATTTTATTTCTATAGAACATTTTGCCAAAATTTTATTTCTATAGAAAATTTTGTCAAAACTTTATTTCTAAAGAAAATTTTGTCAAAACTTTATTTCTAAAGAAAATTTTGTCAAAATTTTATTTCTATAGAAAATTTTGTCAAAATTTTATTTCCATAGAAAATTGTGTCAAAATTTTATTTCCATAGAAAATTTTGTCAAAATTTTATTTCTATAGAAAATTTTGTCAAAGTTTTATTTCTATAGAAAATTTGGTCAAAATTGTATTTCTATAGAAATTTTGTCAACATTTTATTGTATAGAAAATTTTGTCAACATTTTATTTCTATAGAAAATTTTGTCAACTTTTTTCTACAGAAAATTTTGTCAAAATTTTATTTCTAAAAAAATTGTCAAAATTTTATTTCTATAGAAAATTTTGTGAAAATTTTATTTCTATAGAAAATTTTGTGAAAATTTTATTTCTATAGAAAATTTTGTGAAAATTTTATTTCTATAGAACATTGTTTCAAAATTTTATTTCTATATAAAATTTTATCAAAAATTTGTTTCTATAGAAAATTGTGTCAAAATTTTATTTCTATAGAAAGTTTTATCACATTTTTATACCCTGCACCACACTGTGGAACAGGGTATTATAAGTTAGTGCATATGTTTGTAACACCCAGAAGGAGGCGAGATAGACACATGGTGTATTTAGCAATAATGCTCAGGGTGGGTCCCTGAGTCGATATAACCATGTCCGTCTGTCCGTCCGTCTGTCTGTGAACACATTTTTGTGATCAAAGTCTAGGTCGCAATTTAAGTCCAATCGCCTTCAAATTTGGCACATGTTCCTAATTTGGGTCAGAATAGAACCCTATTGATTTTGGAAGAAATCGGTTCAGATTTAGATATAGCTCCCATATATATATTTCGTCCGATATGCACTAATATGGACCCAGCAGCCAGAGTTTTATACCGATTTGCTTGAAATTTTGCACAAACATAACACTTAGTCGTATAGTCAAGTGTGCAAAATTTGATTGAAATCTGCTCAGATTTAGATATAGCTCCCATATATATCTTTCGCCCGATATGGACTTATATGGCCCGAGAAGCCAGATTTTTGGCCAAATTTGGTTGAAATTTTGCACTAGGAGTACAATTAGTAGTATAGTCAAGTTACACAATTTGATTGAAACCGGTTCAGATCTAGATATAGCTCCCATATATATCTTTCACCCGATATGGACTAATATGGTCCTAAAAGCCAGAGTTTTGGCCCAATTTGGTTGAAATTTTGCACAGGGAGTAGAATTAGCATTGTAGCTATGCGTGCCAAGTTTGGTTGAAATATGTTCAGATTTAGATATATCTCCCATATATAGCTTTCGCCCGATTTACACTCATATGACCACAGAGGCCATTTTTTTGCTCCGATTTAGTTGACATTTTGCACAGGGAGTAGAATTTGCATTGTAGCTGTGTGTGCCAAATTTGGTTGAAATCGGTTCAGATTTAGATATAGCTCCCATATATATGTTTTTCTGATTTCGACAAAAATGGTCAAAATACCAATATTTTCCTTGTAAAATCGCCACTGTTTAGTCGAAAAGTTGTAAAAATGACTAATTTTTCTAAACTTCTAATACATATATATCGAGCGATAAATCATAAATAAACTTTTGCGAAGTTTCCTTAGTTTTTAAGTTTCTTTTAAGTTTCCTTAAAATTGCTTCAGATTTTAATGTTTCCCATATTTTGTACTAAAATTGTGTTCCACCCTAGTGCATTAGCCAACTTAAATTTTTAGTTTATTGATTTTGTAGAAGTCTATCAAATTGTGTCCAGATCGAGTGATATTTAAATGTATGTATTTGGGACAAACTTTTATATATAGCTCCCAACACATTTGACGGATGTGATATGGTATCGATCTACGAAGTGGTGCAGGGTATAATATAGTCGGCCCCGCCCGACTTTAGACTTTCCTTACTTGTTTTTCTATAGAATATGTGGTTAACATTTTATTTCTAGAGAAAATGTTGTCAATTCTATAGAAAATTTTATAATTTTCTCTGGCATAAATTGAATTTCGTCAACAGAAATCATTTCGACGTGATGACAACGAAGCACAATCCCTTAAGGGAAATTTGGGTTCTTCTTCATTTATTTACATAAGGCGGACGTTAATGTTGTTGTAATTTCTTGGCGTTCTATTTCATTTATGTTTTGGTGTTAATTTTCATGAGGTCCATATTCATAACGCCTTCAGTAATATTTTTTTGAGGCTAATATGCGTTATGAAGCGTCTTCCCACATTTGTGGCCCAATTTCATTTGGGTTTTGGGTCTCATTTTCCTGTGGCCCTGTTTCATAGCCCTAGTTTTCTGCTCTAAATTTCTCAAAATCAGGTACATCCTAATGTACCTAACCCGAATATATACAGAGGTACACCCTTGTTGGCAGCGCTCTATTTACATGAAAAAAATGGAAAGTTTGCTCGTTTTTCTGTTATCGCTACAATGCACAAAAGTAATGAAATTTCGCCACATAAATTCATCTCCTATTTCAAAGTGAAAAAAATCATGAAGATGTAAAGCTTTGCTACTATATAAATTCAATTTACAAAATCTTTTTTTTTTTTACTAAAAAACTGAATGTTAAATTTTTATGTTTTGAGTATTTCGTATTCATTAGATTTCTATAGTTATGGAGAGAGATTGAAAAAAAACTCTTCATGAATGGATTTCGTAATAAAAAATTTCCCATTTCATTCTGAACTTTTTTTTTCCGTTTGCCTGGGTTTATAACAAACCCCAAAAAATATTTATTGCAAAATGTCAATGGCCATGTGGTGATTTTAATTGTGTGGAATTCTATCTCTACTCATGTTACTCGTTGGCCTTAAAGGTGACATAGCAAGATGTCTCTTGTAGACCAAAGGTATTACATCCTTTTCTTGACTCAATAAATTTTGTGTTACAATAAATTATAGCCTAAAGGTGACATAGTTTTTAACCTTCAACAAGGATTCTATGACACATAATTTATAAGGATATGTGTATAGCAAAAATTATAAGGTAAGGGAGTTTTTTTTTTTTTTTGTTATGTGTGTCTATGGAAGAAATTGAAATTGAAATGGATGAAAAAATTCCGCTAAGGTTATTTCCTAGTTTCCAGTGTATCCCCATACACTTGACAAGGCAATGCTCTCTACCTTTTTAACCTGTCTGAAAGAAAAATATTTCTCGATATGCTTTTTTGGCAACGATGAGCTTCTCATTTGATATTTGTGCCCTGTCAGTGATTTTTTAAGATTGGAAACAAGAAATCAAGAACGGATTTAAATCACGTAAAACAAAAATATTTTTTGGTTTCGTCACTACCAGCACCATTACATCCAATTAATTATTGTCTATTGCAAATTTAGTTGGCGCACAGCATTAATGGTTTCCGTAACACGACGGAAGTCGTCTTGAATTGAACTTCACGAAAGACGTCTTGTAGTTAACTACGACCTCTGTTGAATTTTTTACTGTTTGGTAGATTGGTATAATTCTTGATGTTTTGGTATATTTTGCAAAACATTCCTCTACAATTAAGAAGTGCTTCAATTTTCTTTAGAATTAAAGTTTTGTCAAAATTTTTTGTAAATATAAAATTTTTACAAAATTTTCTATAGAAATACAATTTTGACAAAATTTCCTATAGAAATAAATTTTGAACAATTTTTCTATAGAAATAAAATTTTGACAAAATTTTCTATAGAATTAAAATTTTGGAAAAAATTTTCTATAGAAATAAAATTTTGATAAAATTTTCTATAAAAAATATTTTAAAAATTTTGTATAGAAATAAAATTGTGAGAAAATTTTCTATAGAAATGAAATTTTATGAATATTTTTTTATAAAAATAAAATTTTCTATAGAAATAAAATTTTGACAAAATTTTCTATAGAATTAAAATTTTGGAAAAAAATTTCAATACAAATAAAATTTTGGTAAAATTTTCTGTAAAAGAATATTTTAAAAATTTTTTATAGAAATAAAATTTTGATAAAACTTTCTATAAAAGAATATTTTAAAAATTTTCTATAGAAATAAAATTGTGAGAAAATTTTCTATAGAAATAAAATTGTGAGAAAATTTTCTATAGAAATGAAATTTTATGAATATTTTTTTATAAAAATAAAATTTTCTATAGAAATAAAATTTTGACAAAATTTTCTATAGAATTAAAATTTTGGAAAAAATTTTCTATACAAATAAAATTTTGATAAAATTTTCTATAAAAGAATATTTTAAAAATTTTCTATAGAAATAAAATTTTGATAAAATTTTCTATAAAAGAATATTTTAAAAATTTTCTATAGAAATAAAATTGCGAGAAAATTTTCTATAGAAATTAAATTTTATGAATATTTTCTATAAAAATAAAATTTTCTATAGAAATAAAATTTGGACAAAATTTTCTATAGAATTAAAATTTTGGAAAACATTTTCTATAGAAATAAAATTTTGATAAAATTTTCTATAAAAGAATATTTTAAAAATTTTCTATAAAAGAATATTTTAAAAATTTTCTATAGAAATAAAATTGTGAGAAAATTTTCTATAAAAATAAAATTCTATAGAAATAAAGTTTTGAAAAGAATTTTCTATAGTAATACAATTTTGTTTTTTTTTTTTTCGGAATTACCACATTCCTCGTCAGCATCCTCTACTTGCAGCAAAACTATCAACCAATTATCAGAATAAATTCAGGCAATTAAACCCAACAATGAACCATACTTGAACCCTCCGAAAAAAGGTTTTGCATGATAGCCGGCTTATGCCGAAATAAATTCGTACAAACATATCCCTTTTCCTATTCCACTGTCAAATAATCGATTTGAGTGCAGTTGGCTGGGTTTATTTTGAGCGTGCTTCCTCGTTTTGTTTTGTTATTGTTGGTTTTTGTTCTTTAAGCATTGTTGTTGTTTTTTTTTTTTTTTTTTGATTTCGGCTTAATACAATTTTGATAAAATTTTCTATAGAAATAAAATGTTGACAAAATTTTATTTCTATACAAATAAAATTTTATCAATAGAAAATTTTGTTAAAATTTTATTTCTAAATAAAATTTTCTCAAAATTTAATTTTAATAGAAAATATTCTCAAATCTTTCTTCTATAGAAAATCGTCACAATATACAATTAGAAAATTTTGAAAAAATTTTTGTCGATAGAAAACTGTCAAAATTATATTTCTATATTTTTTTGGCAAAACTTTATTTCAAAGAAACGATTGTTTTTTAAATTTGGTAGGTTTTTTGGTAAAATTGTCTATAGAAAATTTTGTCAAAATTGTATTTCTATAGAAAGTTTTCACAAATCTCTATTTCTGTAGAAAATTGTCTCATTTTTTTCTATAGAAAATTTTATCATTTTTTTTCTACAGAAAAGTTTATCAAAAATTTATTTCTATAGAAAATTTTGTCAAAATTTTATTTCAATAGAAAATTTTCTTAAAATGTTATTTCTATAGAAAATTTTCTCAAAATTTTATTTATATATAAAATATTCTCAAAATTTTGTTTTTATAGAAAATATTCTCAAAATTTTATTTCTATATAAAATATTCTCAAAATTTTACTTTTATAGAAAATTTGCACATTTTTTATACCCTTCACCACTACTGTGGTACAGGGTATAATAAGTTTGTGCATTTGTATGTAACGCCAAGAAGGAGTAATCATAGACCAACCTTTTAGTATACGGATCGGCTTAGAATAAAATGCTGAGTCGATTTAGCGATGTCCGTCTGTCTGTCTGTCTGTCTGGCCGTCTGTCTGTCCGTCTGTCTGTCCGTCTGTCTGTCCGTCTGTATGTTGATGTATTTTTGTGTGCAAAGTACAGCTCGCAGTTTTAGTCCGATTGTCCTAAAATTTGGTATAGGGTCCTGTTTCGGCTCAAAGACGATCCCTATTGATTTTGGAAAAAATCGGTTCAGATTTAGATATAGCTATCATATATATTTTTCACCGATCTGGTCATAATTAGCGTGTATATCAACCTATCTTCCTCAAATTCCGTACATCCGAATATTTTATGAGTCTCGAAAAACTTGCAAAATATCAGCAAAATCGGTTCAGATTTCGATATAGCTCCCATATATAGCTTTCGCCCGATTTACACTCATTTGCCCACAGAGGCCAATTTTTTGCTCCGATTTAGTTGAAATTTTGCATAGGGAGTAGAATTATCGTTGTAACTATGCGTGCCAAATTTGCTTGAAATCGGTTCAGATTTAGATATAGCTCCCATATATATGTTTTTCTGATTTCGACAAAAATGGTCAAAATACCAACATTTTCCTTGTAAAATCGCCACTGTTTAGTCGAAAAGTTGTAAAAATGACTCTAATTTTTTTAAACTTCTAATACATATATATCGAGCGATAAATCATAAATAAATTTTTCGAAGTTTCCTTAAAATTGCTTCAGATTTAAACGTTTCCCATATTTTTTTACTAACATTGTGTTCCACCCTAGTGCATTATCCGACTTAAATTTTGAGTCTATAGATTTTGTAGAAGTCTATCAAATTCTTCCAGATCGAGTGATATTTGACGGATGTGATATGGTATCGAAAATTGAGATCTACAAAGTGGTGCAGGGTATAATATAGTCGGCCCCGCCCGACTTTAGACTTTTCTTACTGGTTTTTTACTAACATTGTGTTTCACCCTAGTGCATTAGCCGACTTAAATTTTGAGTCTAAAGATTTTGTAGAAGTCTATAAAATTTTGTCCAGATCGAGTGATATTTAATTGTATGTATTTGGGACAAACCTTTATATATAGCCCCCAACACATTTGACGGATGTGATATGGTATCTAAAATTTAGATCTACAAAGTGGTGCAGGGTATAATATAGTCGGCCCCGCCCGACTTTAGACTTTCCTTACTGGTTTTTCTATAGAAAACTGTCATAATTATATTGTTGAAAATTGAAAATTGTCTCATTTTTTTCTATAGAAAATTTTGCCATTTTTTTTCTACAGAAAAGTTTGTCAAAAATTTATTTCTATAGAAAATTTGGTCAAAATTTTATTTCAATAGAAAATTTGGTCAAAATTTTATTTCTATAGAAAATTTTGTCAAAATTTTATTTCTATAGAAAATTTTGTCAAAATTGTTGAAAATTGAAAATTGTCTCATTTTTTTCTATAGAAAATTTTGCCATTTTTTTCTACAGAAAAGTTTGTCAAAAATTTATTTCTATAGAAAATTTGGTCAAAATTTTATTTCAATAGAAAATTTGGTCAAAATTTTATTTCTATAGAAAATTTTGTCAAAATTTTATTTCTATAGAAAATTTTGTCAAAATTTTATTTCTATAGAAAATTTTGTCAAAATTTTATTTCTATAGAAAAATTTGTCAAAATTTTGCTCCTATAGAAAATTTTCTTAAAATGTTATTTCTATAGAAAATTTTCTCAAAATTTTATTTATATATAAAATATTCTCAAAATTTTGTTTTTATAGAAAATATTCTCAAAATTTTACTTTTATAGAAAATTTGCACAATTTTTTTCTATAGAAAACTGTCATAATTATATTGTTGAAAATTTAAAATTGTCTCATTTTTATACCCTGCGCCACACTGTGGAACAGAGTATTATAAGTTAGTGCATATGTTTGTAACACCCAGAAGGAGACGAGATAGACACATGGTGTCTTTGGCAATAATGCTCAGGGTGGGTCCCTGAGTCGATATAACCATGTCCGTCTGTCTGTCCGTCTGTCTGTGAACACATTTTTGTGATCAAAGTCTAGGTCGCAATTTAAGTCCAATCGCCTTCAAATTTGGCACATGTTCCTTATTTGGGTCAGAATAGAACCCTATTGATTTTGGAAGAAATCGGTTCAGATTTAGATATAGCTCCCATATATATATCTTTCGCCCGATATGCACTAATATGGACCCAGCAGCCAGAGTTTTATACCGATTTGCTTAAAATTTTGTGCAAACATAACACTTAGTCGTATAGTCAAGTGTGCAAAATTTGATTGAAATCGGTTCAGATTTAGATATAGCTCCCATATATATCTTTCGTCCTAAAAGCCAGAGTTTTGGCCCAATTTGGTTGAAATTTTGCACAGGGAGTAGATTTAGCATTGTAGCTATGCGTGAAATCGATTCAGATTTAGATATAGCTCCCATATATATCTTTCGCCCGATATGCACTTATATGGACCCAGAAGCCAGAGTTTTATCCCGATTAGCTTGAAATTTTGCACAAGGAGTACAATTGGTAGTGTACTCATGTGTGCAAAATTTGATTGAAATCGGTTCAGATTTAGATATAGCTTCCATATATATTTTTCGCCCGATATGGACTTATATGGCCCCTGAAGCCAGAGTTTTGGCCCAATTTGGTTGAAATTTTGCACTAGGAGTACAATTAGTAATACAGTCATGTGTGCCAAATTTGATTGAAATCGGTTCAGAGTTAGATATAGCTCCCATATATATGTTTTTCTGATTTCGACAAGAATGGTCAAAATACCAACATTTTCCTTGTTAAATCTCCACTGCTTAGTCGAAAAGTTGTAAAAATGACTCTAATTTTCCCAAACTTTTAATACATATATATCGAGCGATAAATCATAAATAAACTTTTGCGAAGTTTCCTTAAAATTGCTTCAGATTTAAATGATTCCCATATCTTTTACTAACATTGTGTTCCACCCTAGTGCATTAGCCGACTTAAATTTTGAGTCTATAGATTTTGGAGAAGTCTATCAAATTCTGTCCAGATCGAGTGATATTTAAATGTATGTATTTGGGACAAACCTTTATATATAGCCCCCAACACATTTGACGGATGTGATATGGTATCGAAAATTTAGATCTACTAAGTGGTGCAGGGTATAATATAGTCGGCCCCGCCCGACTTTAGACTTTCCTTACTGGTTTTTCTATAGAAAACTGTCATAATTATATTGTTGAAAATTGAAAATTGTCTCATTTTTTTCTATAGAAAATTTTGCCATTTTTTTTCTACAGAAAAGTTTGTCAAAAATTTATTTCTATAGAAAATTTTGTCAAAATTTTATTTCAATAGAAAATTTTTTCAAAGTTTTATTTCTATAGAAAATTTTGTCAAAATTTTATTTCTATAGAAAAATTTGTCAAAATTTTATTTCTATAGAAAATTTTCTTAAGATTTTATTTCTATAGAAAATTTTGTCAAAATTTTATTTCTATAGAAAATTTTGTCAAAATTTTATTTCTATAGAAAATTTTTTCAAAGTTTTATTTCTATAGAAAATTTTGTCAAAATTTTATTTCAATAGAAAATTTTTTCAATGTTTTATTTCTATAGAAAATTTTGTCAAAATTTTATTTCTATAGAAAAATTTGTCAAAATTTTATTTCTATAGAAAATTTTCTTAAGATTTTATTTCTATAGAAAATTTTGTCAAAATTTTATTTCTATAGAAAATTTTCTTAAGATTTTATTTTTATAGAAAAGTTTGTGAAAAATTTATTTCTATAGAAAATTTTGTCAAAATTTTATTTCTATAGAAAGTTTTGTCAAAATTTTATTTCTATAGAAAATTTTGTCAAAATTTTATTTCTATAGAAAAATTTGTCAAAATTTTGTTTCTATAGCAAATTTTTTTAAGATTTTATTTCTATAGAAAATTTTCTCAAAATTTTATTTATATATAAAATATTCTCAAAATTTTGTTTTTATAGAAAATATTCTCAAAATTTTATTTCTATATAAAATATTCTTAAAATTTTGTTTTTATAGAAAATGTGCACAATTTTTTTCTATAGAAAACTGTCATAATTATATTGTTGAAAATTTTTTTTTCTACAGAAAAGTTTGTCAAAAATGTATTTCTATAGAATATTTTATTAAAATTTTATTTCAATAGAAAAGTTTGTCAAAATTCCTTTTCTATAGAAAATTTTGTCAAAAATTTATTTCTATAGAAAATTTTGTCAAAATTTTATTTCAATAGAAAATTTTTTCAAAGTTTTATTTCTATAGAAAATTTTGTCAAAATTTTATTTCTATAGAAAAATTTGTCAAAATTTTATTTCTATAGAAAATTTTCTTAAGATTTTATTTCTATAGAAAATTTTGTCAAAATTTTATTTCTATAGAAAATTTTCTTAAGATTTTATTTTTATAGAAAAGTTTGTCAAAAATTTATTTCTATAGAAAAGTTTGTGAAAAATTTATTTCTATAGAAAATTTTGTCAAAATTTTATTTCTATAGAAAATTTTGTCAAAATTTTATTTCTATAGAAAATTTTGTCAAAATTTTATTTCTATAGAAAAATTTGTCAAAATTTTGTTTCTATAGCAAATTTTTTTAAGATTTTATTTCTATAGAAAATTTTCTCAAAATTTTATTTATATATAAAATATTCTCAAAATTTTGTTTTTATAGAAAATATTCTCAAAATTTTATTTCTATATAAAATATTCTCAAAATTTTGTTTTTATAGAAAATGTGCACAATTTTTTTCTATAGAAAACTGTCATAATTATATTGTTGAAAATTTGAAATTTTCTCATTTTTTTCTATAGAAAATTTTGTCATTTTTTTTTCTACAGAAAAGTTTGTCAAAAATTTATTTCTATAGAAAATTTTATTAAAATTTTATTTCAATAGAAAAGTTTGTCAAAATTCCTTTTCTATAGAAAATTTTGTCAAAATTTTATTTCTATAGAAAATTATGTCAAAATTTTATTTCTATAGAAAATTTGGTCAAAATGTTATTTCTATAGAATATTTTCTCAAAATTTTATTTCTATATGTTTACTGCAATTAAAACCTTTTTTGAATATTTTATTTAATGTTTGTACACTTTCTAAATTAGTTTTCATACTTTTACAATTTCCAATTTTGCATTTAATTCTTATGAATTTTGTAATTTTAGGAATTTGGTAATTTTATGGATTTTATATATATTTGATATTATTAAGAATTTTATGAATTTGAATCATTATGTATCTACAAATTATCCACTCCTTCTATTGTCGGACAGATGTTAAATGTGGCGGCCCCAGCGAGTTGACATTTCAAAAAACGATCTCTGAGATCTCTTTTTTTTAGTCTCAGCAGTTAACCATAACACATCGTCGCCCTGCTACATTAAATAAAACCAATACATATGTAAGTTGATTCTGAAAAGGAGCTTTTTTTTGTATTTTTTATTTTGGTTGCACAAAAAGGTAATATCCCACAATCCCGTAGCTCTAATCTTCCCCCACATTCCTGTGGATTTGTTGATCTCTGTTTCATCACAGATTTTATATAAAAGCGATTTAGAATCAAGTGTCACCTCGGACAAGGTAATTTCCAATAAGTTTGAAAATATTTTTGCCAGATATTGTGATATTCACTAAAATTTAGGTCTTTTATAAAACTGTCTAAGTTTTTATATTAACAAAGGGTTTAAATTCTCCAAAACCCTTAAGACTATAGAAAATTTTCTCAAAATTTTATTTCTATATAAAATATTCTCAAAAATGTATTTTTATAGAAAATATTCTCAAAATTTTTTTTGATAGAAAATATTCTCAAATCTTTTTTCTATAGAAAATTTGCAAAATTTTTTTCTATAGAAAACTGTCAAAATTATATTTCAAAATTTTTTTTGGCGAAACTTTATCTCGAAGAAACAATTGTTTTTAAAATTTGGTAGATTTGGGGTAATATTGTCTATAGAAAATGTTGTCAAAATTGTATTTCTATAGAAAGTTTTCTCAAATCTTTATTTTTGTAGAAAATTGTTTCAATTTTTTTTCCATAGAAAACATTGTCAAAAATTTTCTATAGAAATAGAAAATTTGGTCAAAATTGTATTTCGAAGAAACGACTGTTTTTTTTTTTTTTTTTTTAATTCGGTAGATTGGTAACACTTTCAATAGAAAATTTTGTCAAAATTGTATTTCGAAGAAACGACTTTTTTTTTTAATTTGGTAGATTTTTGGTAAAATTTTCTATAGAAAAAATTTGTCATAATTTTATTTGTATAGAGCGTTATCATGGTACAAAATTACTTTGTCACCTTGCCACGCCTTTCAAACTATTGTGGCCTTTTATCGGTGTATTATGTAAATTTTGTATCCTAAACTTTAGCTTGTATAATCTTTCCTATTATGTCAATAAGTTGTTCATTGTATATGAACAGGAATAATATCCTTCAAAGTAAATCTATTTTCAAAACATTGGTAGATGTAAGAAATCAATTGACAAGACATACATATATGCTTATTTGAAATTTAATACCCTATCAAAATAAAAATCCATTTCTCTTCTACGAAAAATCCTTGACAATCCATTATCAAATTTTGCCCCCCTCCTCCACCACACAATGTTTCTTCTCTATACGGGGCGAATGAATAAATTCCCAACATACAAACTTCGTATCATTGTTCGTAGTCAAAAGAAGCTTATCATTGATAGATATGTCTGCGTAATTTGAATATCCTGTTTCCTTTCAAACATATATATGCTTCTGTGACAATTTATTCTTAAGTAGAATGTCTTTCATTATTGTCTCAACACTTGAATCCATATCCAAGTTGCTAATTAATGCAAATATATCCTGAAAATTGTCAAAACCATATTTTAATAGAATTTCTTGTGTATATAAATATGATTGGTGTTCTTGGATGCAATTTAGATGTAAAGTGTCATTTGAATATATTTCCAATATCCATTAGCCTTATTAAACTTAAGTGTGATTTTGGCCACTTTCAAAAAGCTTATATGAATGGAAATATCCTTGTTATAGATTTGAGTAAGTAATAGAATAAACAGAAATCAATGTCATTTATTTTCAAGGATTTTTGAATAAATTTAAGCTTCATAATAGGGTGAACAGATTTAACTGGGAAAAATTGAAAAATTCCTACTGGGAATAAGATAAAAAATGGGATTTGTATTTGCAGAACCTTATGAAGCCTTCAGATGACCGACAAATTTACCACACATTTCAAAAAAGTGGCTCTACGGTATTTGGACACATTCCCGGATGACACTTTACTGTCTGTCTCCCTTCTGTCAGCCTTCAATAAGGGCTTAATCGTTCTGAAATTTGGCCAAACTGGGCAAATTTTAAGTTGGGCTATATGAAGAGACCTCCCGATTTCAGTTCGTGATTAGAGGTGTGCACGTGACACGAAATTGTCGTGACTCACGATAAATTCGTGACTCAAGCGTGAGTCACGAATTTATCGTGAGTCACATGTTTTTCGTGAGTCACGACATTTTCGTGCGTGAGTCTGCCTGAGTACAAGTTTTCTTTTCGTGAGTGTGCGTGAGACCTACCAAACAATCTCGTGCGTGTGTGTGCGTGAGTAAGATATTTCCGTCGTGAGTGTGCGTGAGCCTGAGTAAAATATTTCTCACATGCACACCTCTATTTGTGATCAGTTGCTATTCCAGGCAAAAATAATCTACCAAAATTGGGAGATTTTATTTCTATAGAAAATTTTGTCAAACATCTATTTCTATAGAAAAAATTATCAAAATTTTATTTCTATAGAAAATTTTGTTAAAATTTTATTTCTATATAAAATTTTGTCAAAATTTTATTTCGATAGAAAATTTTGTCAAAATTTTATTTCTATAGACAATTTCGTCAAAATTTTATTGCTATAGAAAACTTTGCCACAATTTTATTTCTATAGAAAATGTTGTCAAAATTTTATTAATATAAAAATTTTTGTCAAAATTTTATTTCTATAGAAAATTTTGTCCAAATTTAATTTTTATATAAAGTTTGGTCCAAATTTTATTTTTGTAGTAAATTTTGTCAAAATTTTATGTTTATAGAAAATTTTGTCAAAATTTTATTTCTATAGAAAATTTTGTCAAAATTTTATTGCTATAGAAAATTTGGTCAAAATTCTATTTCTATAGAAAATTTTGTTAAAATTCTATTTCTATAGAAAATTTTGTTAAAATTTTAATTCTATCAAAAATTTTTTCATAATTTTACTTCTAATTCTAAACATTCTGTTTCTGTAGATATTTTGTCAAAATTTTATTTCTATAGAAAATTTTGTCAAAATTCTATTTCTATTCTATTTTGTCCAAATTGTATTTCTATAGACAATTTTGTTAAAATTTTATTTCTATAGAAAATTGTGTTAAAATTTTATTTCTATAGAAAATTTTGTCAAAATTTTATTTCTACTAATTCTATTTTGTCGAAATTGTATTAAAAAAAATTGTTAAAATTTTATTCTTAAAAAAATGCTATTTCTATAGAAAATTTTGTCAAAATTTTATTTCTATAGCAAAAATTGTCACTGTTTTATTTCTATAGAAAATTATGTCAAAATTTTATTTCTATAGAATATTTGGTAAAATTCTATTTCTATAGAAATTTTGTGAACATTTTATTTCTATGGAAAGCTTTGTCAACATTGTATTTCTATAGAGAATTTTGTCAAAATTCTATTCCTATAAAAATTTTTGTCAAAATTCTATTTCTATTCTATTTTGTCAAATTTTTATTTCTGTAGAAAATTTTGTTAAAACTCTATTTATATAGAAATTTTGTCAAAATTTTATTTCTATTTTATTTTGTTGAAATTTTGTTTTTAAAAATATTTTGTCAAAATTTTATTCTTACAAAAATGTTATTTCTATAGAAAATGTCAAAATTCTATTTCTGTAGAAAATTTTGTCAAAATTTAATTTCTATAGAAAATTTTGTCAAAATTTCATTTCGTATTTGTTGTTTTGATCTCAGCTTTAAAACAACAAATACAACAACATTAAAAAAAACACGAAAGAAAATTTTGTGAAAATTTTATTTCTATACAAAATTTTGTCAAAATTTTATTTCTATAGAATATTTTGTCAAAACTTTATTTATATAGAAAATTTTGTCAAAATTTTATTTCTATAGAAAATTTTGTCAAAGTTCTATTTCGATAGAAAATTTTGTCAAAATTTTATTTCTATAAAAAATTTTGTCAAAATTTTATTTCGTTTTTGTTGTTTTGATCTCAGCTTTAAAGCAACAAGTACGATTGAAGTACAAACCAACAATAAAAAACAAAACACGAAAGAAAATGTTGTCAAAATTTTATTTCTATACAAAATTTTATTTCTATAGAAAATTGTGTCAAAACTTTATTTAAATAGAAAATTTTGTCAAAATTGTATTTCTATAGAAAATTTTGTCTAAGTTCTATTTTTATAGATAATGTTGTCAAAATTTTATTTCCATAGAAAATTTTGTCAGAATTTTATTTCTATAGAAAATTTTGTCAAAATTTTATTTCTATAGAAAATTTTGTCACAATTTTATTTTTATAGAAAGTTTGGTCCAAATTTTATTTTTATGGTAAATTTAGTCAAAATTTTATGCCTATAGAAAATTTTGTCAAGATTTTATTTCTAAAGAAAATTTTGTCAAAATTTTATTTCTATAGAAAATTTTGTCAAAATTTCACTTCCATGGGAAATTTTGTCAAAATTTTATTTCTGTAGAAAATTTTGTCAAAATTTTATTTCTGTAGAAAATTGTGACAAATTTTATTTCTATCGAAAATTTTGACAAAATTCTATTTCTATAGAAAATTTTGTTAAAACTATATTTCTATAGAAATTTTGTCAACATTTTATTTCTATTTTATTTTTATGGTAAATTTAGTCAAAATTTTATGCCTATAGAAAATTTTGTCAAGATTTTATTTCTAAAGAAAATTTGGTCAAAATTTTATTTCTATAGAAAATTTTGTCAAAATTTCACTTCCATGGGAAATTTTGTCAAAATTTTATTTCTGTAGAAAATTTTGTCAAAATTTTATTTCTGTAGAAAATTGTGACAAAATTTTATTTCTATCGAAAATTTTGACAAAATTCTATTTCTATAGAAAATTTTGTTAAAACTATATTTCTATAGAAATTTTGTCAACATTTTATTTCTATTTTATTTTTATGGTAAATTTAGTCAAAATTTTATGCCTATAGAAAATTTTGTCAAGATTTTATTTCTAAAGAAAATTTTGTCAAAATTTTATTTCTATAGAAAATTTTGTCAAAATTTCACTTCCATGGGAAATTTTGTCAAAATTTTATTTCTGTAGAAAATTTTGTCAAAATTTTATTTCTGTAGAAAATTGTGACAAAATTTTATTTCTATCGAAAATTTTGACAAAATTCTATTTCTATAGAAAATTTTGTTAAAACTATGTTTCTATAGAAATTTTGTCAACATTTTATTTCTATTTTATTTTGTTGAAATTTTATTTTTAAAAATATTTTGTCAAAATTTTATTCTTATAAAAATTTTATTTTTATAGAAAATGTTGTCAAAATTCTATTTCTGTAGAAAATTTTGTCAAAATTTTATTTCTATAGAAAATTTTGTCAAAATTTTATTTCTTTTTTGTTGTTTTAATCTCAGCTTTAAAACAACAAATACGATTGAAGTACAAGCCAACAATAAAAAACAAAACACGAAAGAAAATTTTGTCAAAATTTTATTTCTATACAAAATTTTGCCAAAATTTTATTTCTATGGAAAATTTTGTCAAAACTTTATTTATATAGAAAATTTTGTCAAAATTCTATTTTGTCAAAATTTTATTTCTATAGAAAATGTTGTCAAAGTTCTATTTTTATAGAAAATTTTGTCAAAATTTTATTTCTATAGATAATTTGATCAAAGTTTTATTTCTATAGAAAATTTTGTCAATATTTTATTTCTATAGAAAATTTTGACAAACTTCTATTTCTATAGAAAATTTTGTTAAAGTTCTATTTCTATAGAAAATTTTGTCAAAGTTCTATTTCTATAGAAAATTTTGACAATATATTATTTCTATAGAAAACTTTGTCAATATTTTATTTCTATAGAAAATTTTGTCTCAATTTTATTTCTATAGAAAATTTTGTCAAATTTTATTTCTATAGAAATTGTCCAAATTTAATTTTTATATAAAGTTTGGTTCAAATTTTATTTTTATAGTAAATTTTGTCAAAATTTTATGTCTATAAAAAATTTTGTCAAAATTTTATTTATATAGACAATTTTGTCACAATTTTATTGCTATAGAAAATTTTGTCAAAATTCTATTTCTATAGAAAATTTTGTTAAAATTTTAATTCTATCGAAATGTTTGTCATAATTTTATTTCTAAAGAAAATTTTGTCAAAATTTTATTTCTATAAAAAATTTTATCAAAATTTTACTTCCATGGAAAATTTTGTCAAAATTTTATTTCTATAGAAAGTTTATGAAGTACCGTTATTGTAGTACCTCAAATATCTCTGTATCGTGTGTATGGGTCCATCATTTGATATACGCCCCATACATATCAATCTCTCCTTCTTATTGGGCTTCTAGACATCGAAATTGTTATTCAGTTTGATTGATATTGCAAATCTAAAGGTAATTTAGGCCCACACAGCCGTATGTTGAAATTGGGTTATATCGGTCCATGTTTTGATAAAACTTCCATGTACACAGAACTCCGATTTAACTTTTCAGACTACTAGATCCCGATTTTCCTGATATTCAAAATTGAGAGGTATTGTAGGTTCACAAATTGCTATGTCGTATATGGTGTATCGGTCCATGGTTACATGATGTAGGCCTTATATTTACCGATCTTGTGGTTTGAATTCTCGGGCATCTATTTATATATAGGAACTTGTTTCCGATTTGCGTGGAATTTAAAATTTAAAGGTATTTTAGGTCCTCAAGGACCTGTGTCCAATTTGGTTCATATCGTTTATTCTTAGCTCCCATATAAACCGATTTGAGTTCAGTTCCCTCATATTGATCGATCTCCCGGTTTGATTTCTACACTAAAAAAAAGTTTACTCGGATCAAAAGATTTTGACCTTCGTTTAAAGATTTGGGTATTGATTCCGAGCCAAAGATGCGGCTTCTTTAAAATAAAGAAATTTTTTAGCGACCTTTTCGGCTTTAAATCTAGGATCAGTAAAATTAAAATTAGGATACGGATCTCTTTCGTCTAAATTTCCCTCTCTTTTCCCGGTATATTACTAAAGTTATTCACGTAAATGCCAGTTCAAAAATCCAAATTGCGACAGATACTTCAAAGTAAAAAATGTTTTCTTAATTCCAAAGAAACTTTAAACCAAAGATGCTAAATCCTCAAAATAAGTCTTAGCCATATAGTCAAGCGTTTTGATCTTAAATCCAAAGATTCAATATTTCAGGTAATTTGAAGACAATTTCTTTAAATCAAAAATGTGTTTCTTTATGTTAAGGAAAATTAGCCTTAGTTCAAAGACATGGGACTTTAGCGGAGAGACGCAAATTTACAAAATTTGTGTCCTAAGTTTAATGAATTTTTTTTTTTGAAGCAAAGATTATAAACTTTATTTTAATTAAAATTTTATTATTTTAAGGAAATTTTTCCTTAATATTTTGTAAATCCTAAATTTTAGGATGCGCAATTTTTAATATCATGGAAATATTTTTTTCAGTGTAGAGTATATTTCAAGCGTTTTTATCTTAAATCCAAAGATTAAATATTTCAGGTAATTTGAAGACAATTTTGTTTAAATCAAAAATGTGTTTCTTTACGTTAAGGAAAATTAGCCTTAGTTCAAAGACATGGGACTTTAGCGGAGAGACGCAAATTTACAAAATTTGTGTCCTAAGTTTAATGAAAAATTTTTTTGAAGCAAAGATTATAAACTTTATTTTAATTAAAATTTTATTATTTTAAGGAAATTTTTCCTTAATATTTTGTAAATCCTAAATTTTAGGATGCGCAATTTTTAATATCATGGAAATATTTTTTTCAGTGTAGACACCACAATAGATTTGTCGGAAATTTGAAATTGACAGGTATTTTAGGTTTGCCGCGCAACGTCTCTATACCAAATTTCAAGAAGATTGACTTGAAATTATGACGTATACATAGTGAACAAAAAGCGAAGAATTGAAAAAATGATTTCTCTAGGACACTATTCTCTTTTAAATTAAAGGTTTCCGTTCTTGATTCTAGGTAAAAAAATTTAGTTAGTTAAAATCGTTTTAACAAAACTTATATTTCCGAATTCAGACTCGGTTTCAAGTAGAAATTATGCTAGGTTCCAAGTAAAAAAGTCTTTAAAATAAGGTCTTGAAAAACATCTCCTACTTTTTTAATGCTTTACAGTCAACATACGAAAAGCCAACAAATTTAAAGACAATCTCATTAATTTTGATTAATTTTTCTGAATATTTAAGCCAAGTTGACCTTAGTTAAACAATTTTTGTTTTCATATGAAGACTCTGAGTTTTAAGTCGAATCGCTTAGCTATAAAAACAAAACGACTTCATTGAAGAGCTTATCGACTTTAGAAATGTATGCCAAAGAAATGCCTTTTTAGTGCTAGCTAAATTGGCATTCGTATGTTAGGGAAATGAAATCACTACAATATTTTTTTCAGTGTATCATCAAACTAAATTTTTCGCAACTATAATTTGTAGTTCAGTTTTTTTCTTTTATATTAGAAAATATATAGTTTTTGTATAAAAAATAAACCACTCATTTTTACGAATTTATTCTATTAATGAATTATTTCGTTCCATCCTATTCCCAATATCGATCATGACAAAAAGCAAGCAATCTGGAAAATTTCCAAGTCAATTGTTCAGTTTACAAAAAAACACACCACAAACACAAGCAGTGAAAACCATTTCCATAACACCATACTCAGAGAATAAATATTAAAACGGATATTGGTAAATAAACTACTTATGAGATGAACTCAGTTGGATATCGGCATTGAGAGAATGCATATAGGGAATGAGTGTATGTGTGCATCGTGTCTAACACATACGGCCTTCATTCACAATAACCATTAGGCATCACACATCATCAGCTAGCATCACCACACAACACCAAATGACATGACAGATTATTTGTGAAATGTGCTGCTGCAGCAGCAGCAGCAGGAAGACATTTTTATGATAAATGACTTCACATGAAATCACATTGAATGAGGCAATAAGGGAATAAGCAAATAACTATAAAGTGAATACCACAACAAAAATCAAGGACCCTACCATAACGAATGCTCATGCTAATGCAATAACCAAAAGAACTATAACCTACATAGTATTCCAGCTGAGGTTTTTCTTCTAACAAACATGAGAATTATGTGAATTTTCCATTTTGTCACAAAAACATACACTGTGAGATCTCATGGTGAAGAGAATATGTGCGACAAGTGTTGAAGCATGCAGAGAAATGTAAATTAGACACAATTTTAATAGGGCTGAGTGACATTGTACCAATTATAAACAAGTGAGAGAGAGAGAAAGATGGGGAGAATACTTACAATATATGATGAAAACATTTCATCATGATTGTCCTCTCACCCACATTATATTTTATAAAAGGCTATAGGAAGGAATGAATAAAAGGATGTTGAGTATCCATTTTAAGGCCTGATGTGTGGGGGGGGTGGGAGATACTGACTGATTCTAGCCATTTTGATGAAATGACAAAAGTCATTTCAAACAATTTAAATTCACTTTAAATCACACACACACGCATACACACAATCAATGTAACAATGAATATTGCTTTGTATGAGTGCATAGATGACTAGCTATGATGAATGAGCCCATTTGGTAATGGCAAAACAAAAGCTCTTCACTATTGTGGTTATGGATCATTTCAAGCGAATATGGAAGTACTAAAAAGCTACAGCATAAACAAAGAACTGAAAAATGGTATTGATATTTTTTGGGCTTATCTACATTCAAAAAAAAAAAATGCTAACTTTCTCTTAAAGCTTTTAGAGTCTAAGATGCGACTTCTTTGAAATAAGGACTTTTTTTATGAAACAATATAGCTTTATATCTATTTATTTACAAGGGTTGCCTTTTATATTTGGCGCGATAGAGAACAAAAACAAATATTAATCATTGAAAATGGCTTTATTTCTGTTTCCGATTCCTTTTTTTAATGAAAATCTCTTTGAAAATTCTATTTTAGATTTAAGTATATATTAAAGCTTGACCTAAGAATCGGCTGCGAAAAATCGGCTGAATAAAAAACAAGTAAGTAAAGTAGAAAGTCGGGCGGGGCCGACTATATCATACCCTAAACCACCATTACAGAATTAGTAATCATAAGCATTTGTGGGGTAACATATAGGTCTGGGAGATAAACCGCAGTTGCATATTTAAGAAAATTAAGGGGTGATTTGTGACAATCTGACTATAGCTCATAGTCAATGTTGCCACGGAAAATGTTCCGTTTACCCTACAAGCACAAAAAAAGTTCCCTACTTTCCCATACATTCCCAATCAATTTTCCCTACTATATTTTTCGTTAAATTTAAAAAAATTTACATACCAAAAATGGTTCTAAGTACTTTATTATCTTAAAACATGAATATGCAACGTATATAACTTAGAATATAAATTTGTATTACCACCACTGTTGCCACAGTTGGTAGAATTCTACCCAAATTAGTAATATTTTTTGTTAAATCTCTATAAAAATAAAATTTTGGAAAAAGTTTGTATAAACAAATTTTTGTGAGAAATTTTTCTATAGAAATAAAATTTTGAGAAAAAATTCCACAGAAATAAAATTTTGAGAAAATTTTTTATAGAAATAATATTTTGAAAAAAATTTCTATAGAAATACAATTTTGACAAAATGTTCCATAGAAATAAAAAGTTGGCAAAATTTTCTACAGGAATAAAGTTTTGACAAAAATTTCTATAGAAATATTTGCTTGGTAGATTTGTGGTAAATTGTGGTAATCTTCAAATTTTGTTAGATTTTTTTTTGGCACGAGTGGTAAATGTTGTTAACGATCAAGCCTTGCCGGCTTCTAATCTCCTCCTCTAGAGCCACCAAAATGTAAAAATTATTACAAATTGTGTTGTGTTGTATTACAACGTGCCTACAAAAAACCCTATATACATAGGGAATTTCCCCTACTTCTAGCAACACTGGCTGTAGTTGATATTGCACCTACACAGAGAATACAGATTGGTTGTGATAACCGAATTTAATGCCAACCTCCTTTTGGCAGTTGCAGCAACTATCTGTTGGTAGTTGTGATACCTGATAAATTCGGTCGTCTCAATCGAATTATGGGAAATCCAACTAATACTATATATGGGATTGGTTGTATTAGACAATGAAATTGGTCGTTGTCCCTTGTTCATTTGGTTGTATCAGCCAACTTTACTAGCAACTTAACCGAATTGAAAATTAATTTTTCCTTAAAATATTGTATTTTATTTATATTTTTAAAACATAGAAAGGTACATAAAATAACTTTGTAACTTAATACAATACATTGATAGCAATTTAAAACAATGGTCACTTTTAAAGGCGATGGGAGTTAAATCTTTGGAACTCTTCGTTCAGTAGTATTTATAATATATGGGATTGGTTGTATTAGACAATGAAATTGGTCGTTGTCCCTTGTTCATTTGGTTGTATCAGCCAACTTTACTAGCAACTTAACCGAATTGAAAATTAATTTTTCCTTAAAATATTGTATTTTATTTATATTTTTAAATGATAGAAAGGTACATAAAATAACTTTGTAACTTAATACAATACATTGATAGCAATTTAAAACAATGGTCACTTTTAAAGGCGATGGGAGTTAAATCTTTGGAACTCTTCGTTCAGTAGTATTTATAATTGGAGTCCGAACTGAGTACATAGTGGTATATCATAAAAATTGGCCAACACATCCCGTCTAAAAACACAACAAATTAAATCAGAAAATTAGAGTGTAGTTTTAAAAAAATAAATAGTAATCTACTCGCCATGGTCACTTCCTTTTGGGTTTCATAGATAAATGGCAGATGTGGAGATGATCTTTAAATTCGTTATCATCGTCTAAACTTTTGCCTTTCGCACAATAACATTGTTCCACATCCAAAACACAATACAACTCAATCTGCATTTGATCCTAAACAATTTAAGATGCGCACTATTTATCTGACTGTTGGCATTGAGTATCCTCAAGCCTGTGCGAGGTGTTCGTGAAAATGTTTGAGTGGCAGTCCACCGAGGACTCAAATAAACTTAGAAATGGCTGAAAAATAATCCGGTTCCCGTAAAAAAAAACACGCTTTCTTTCAACATCGAAGAATTAGTAATAAATTGTTTGACATTTAAAAATATTTCCAAAGGAATTCGGCTGTGAATACCAATTGTTAGTGCTGAATACTAAATGACAGTTATAAAAGTTTTATAAGGTTGGTTGTTCGTATCGAATTCGATACAAATTTTTCGTAAGAGAGGCAATTAGTTCAGACAACTATTTGACTGGTATTACAAACAAAAATATATAATAATAATCGCCAAATGAAAAAAGAAACGAAATAATGGTTGTAAATAAAGTAAATAGATTGATACAAATGTGATTTCATTGTAAATGCAGAATTTTCATTACAACAATCGATTTTCAACTAATATCTTCTCTGTGTGTACGGAGTTAGTATGCCAATAATATTGAGCCCATTATTAAAAAAGAGAAAATCGTTCAATTAGTGTGGGTAATAAATCCAAATTTGTAAAAATAGAGAAATATTTTTATGTAAGAGCTACATCACAATTTGAAATTTGAGTAACATTGGTTAATAAATAAGAGTCCTATGGCCAAATTTGGGAAAATCGAGCGATGCATATATATGGAAGCTATATCTAAATCTGAACCAATTTGCATAATATTTTGCGAATTTGATTAATACCACAAAAAGTTACCTTGTGCAAGATTTTAGTAAGATCAGTTAAGAAATGAGGCCTGTACGGTCAAAAATAAGGTAATTAGGGGCGAATTTTTCAAAATCGGGCGATACATATATGGGAGCTAAATCTACATCTGAACCGATTTCGATGAAATTTTGAACATATAGTTAGTACTATAGAGGACTGGATCTAGCCAACTTTGAGTAACATTGCTTGATAAGTAAGGGTTTTGTGGCCAAATTTGGGGAAATCGGGCGATACATATATATGAGAGCTATATCTAAATCTGAACCGATTTCGATGATTTTTCTCACATATAGTTAGTGCTATAGAAGATTATATCTAGCCAACTTTGAGTAAGATCGGTTGATAAATAAAGGTTTTGTGGCTAAATTTGGGAAAATCGGGCGATACATATATATGACAGCTATATCTAAATCTGAACCGATGTGGATGAAATTTTTACCGCGGTTTATTTTAGTCCTATATCGTGCTTGATAATTTGCTCAATTCGTTGTCTAATCACATTCAGACCAAATTCGACTTTTATTTCTCCGCAGCTCATATTTTTATTGGCAACAAGTTGGCGAATATGTCGCTTTGTCCTTTGGTCAACGGTTGGAATGCGCCCACTGCATTTAGCACAACCATAGTTTGTGGAATTTTTTTAAAAAATTGCTGATATCAATGTTTAAGTCGATGGAAAAAATGATTTCATTGATTTTTGAAAAAGGAAAAAACTTTATATCATAGAAATGCGTCTTATATGCTAAGCAAAATTCTCATTCGTATTTTACCAATTTGAAATATTTGGCCTAACTTTAATAGTTTTTTTTTCAGTATAATCATATAACCCGCATTTATTAGGGGACACATTATTTTTCCTACAATTCCCGGTATAATCTGTTCTAATTAATCTCAATTAACTAATTTCTTGAATAATCTGATAATTCCATCACTTTAATTTTCTACCAATTTTTCTTGTACAATGACATAATTGGATTTTCTGAGACGGCTTTGTGGTTGCTGTTATCTCCCCTATCATTTTTTTCATCACATAAACCAAAAATTCCCTTTTATTGACATATTATTCTCATAATTATGCCAATATGCGATTTTCATAGTATTAATGTTGTGGGTGTGTGTGTGTGTAGGTGTGCGAAATATCAAAAATCTAAATATTTCTGCCTTTGTTGTCGTTCCCTTGGAGCTGTCAAAAACTGTTTCTTTTGCCAATCATGTCATGTTTGGTGACAAACAGCGTCAAAGGCATTCACAGACAGATTCGCAGACATATTCGAACACAAACAAACACACACGCCAGTGGGCAAAATTATAACCCACACTAACTCACTCACTCACACACTGACTCCCTCACGTCATCGTTGTTGTCGCATTCGTTTTTCTACTTGTCATCGATGTAATTCGAGCTACGAGTTAGGTTAGACTTCATATTGATGGGAGCATTCAACTATAACCAGTAGGGCATATACTCACATACACTTCAATACACACGTACGAGTACTTCTACTCACTCTCATGCTCGCACAAATATTCTTAGAAACTCATAACTGTTATGTTTGATCGTATACCACAATGCCTTATACTCTCACACAAACGTCCATATAAAGACAAATGGGTCGGCAGCAGGGTTGCCAATTTTGCCGATTTTTCGGCATTTTAAAAACTTAAAAATAGACAATTCCGATTTGTGCCTTGACGATATTAGCTCCGTTCTTTAGACTCATAGTTTAGGGAAAATTTAAAAAGTTTAAAATTTTTAAGAAATTATTGAAATAAATTTGGAAATTTTTGGAAAAAAAATTTCGGAAATAAAACGGGTATTCCATTCCACAGTAAATGTTGAAATTTTTAAAATATTACTGAATTAACAACAATATTTTAGAAAAATATATGTCTTTATACAAAAATTATTTGAATGTTATTTATTGAAACGTATAGCAATTTTTGTTTTATTTTATTTTTGTTTAACAAAATGATTTTTATTTCAATTTTAGTTTTATACTTCGTTGTTTTTTTTTTATTGTTTTTACCCAAAAAATATCTTTTCTTTTTAAATTATTTACATTGCCGATTTTTTTGAGGATTCTTGAGGTGCCGATTATGACGATTTAACGATTTTTTCTCGAAAAAATGACGATTTTTTTATTTTTCTTAAAATTTTATTGACATCCCTGTTCGGCCGTAGAGTAGTTTGAATGGGCGTGTGATTTTGCTGGCATGTGGAAACGGATGTGCTACATTCAATTTGGGTTTTGCAATGTTGGTTTATTTGTGTAGAAACTTTTTCATCGGACTTTCATTTGGATTTTCTCTTTTAATGTTTAATGTATTTTTTCTTGTTGTTCTCTTCCTTTGGAGTGTTTGTAGTTTTTTTTTTGTTTTCCATTTCCATTACTTTTGACTGCACGCAATATTTTCTTGATGACGGGGTTCGTTTGTGTTTGTATTTTACTTTTTATCTTGGCTTTTTTTTTGTTTTATTCCTCTGTATATATTTCTGATATTTTCGCATGCTTGTTTTACAACCTACACTCATTAATTGAAGTGGAAATGATTGTCCATTGAGTAGAATCTGGTTGTTGAAGGCTCTAACAATTGAATGGCATACCAAGAAATCTGTATTCCATTATCTGTGGTTATTTTATGTGGCATTTGATGTATGCTTTGTTGAGATTATAAACGCTTTTATTTGATGGTTTTCCGATTTCTTGGAATTCATTGCTATTTTTATACCCTTGGTTGACTACGATGACTGTGTTGCCAAAAACAAGATGCCATGTAGACATAAGTATTAGATTATCCTTCAGATACTAAATAAATTCTCAGAAAAAAACAATATGGAAGTTTTTCTAAAGACAAGACTTTAAATTTACTTCCAAACATGTCTTCCCAGAAATGTTCTATATTTTAACCAACCATGAAGCTATTTTAACTCAATATTTTTATAACCCGTTTTTTCATATTTTGGAGAATATTTTATTTCTTTAGAAAATTTGGTTAAAATTTTATTTCTTTAGAAAATTTTGTCCAAATTTTATTTCTATAGAAAATTTTATCAAATTTTTATTTCTATAGAAAATTTTGTCAAAATTTTATTTCTATAGAAAATTTGTAAAAAATTTATTTCTATAGAAAATTTTGTCAAAATTTTATTTCTATAGAAAATTTTATCAAATTTTTATTTCTATAGAAAATTTTGTAAAAATTATATTTCCATAGAAAATTTTGTCAAAATTTTATTCCTATAGAAAATTTTGCCAAAATTTTATTTCTATAGAAAATTTTAAAAAAAGGTTTCTGGTAGTTGGCCTTTGCCTAAAAAAATCTTTGTACAAATATTTTTCTTTTCCTCTGCCACCGTGACATCATCCAGCCAACTGCACTCACATCGACGATCTGACGGTGGCAAAGGAAAAGAAAACTATTTGTACAATGCAGTTGGCAAAGGCCAACTATCAGAAACCTTTTTTCGGAGGGTTCGAGTGTGGTTCACTTTGGGTTTAGTGAACTATCCGAATTTATTCTGATAATTGGTTGATAGTTTCGCTGCAAGTAGAGGATGCTGATGAGTAATGTGGTAATTCCGAAACGTGCGTCCATCCAACCATCTTGCAGTCTTCAGGGATTTTCCCAAATAAATTTGACAAACATTCTTTTCCTCTGTTAGTTAAGCTACTCTTGTAGTTTAGTCAAAGCAATGGTTTTAAATCTGAGATCAAAACAACAAATAAAATTTTATTTCTATAGAAAATTGTGTCAAAATTTTATTTCCATAGAAAATTTGGTCAAAATTTCATTTTATAGAAAATTTTGTCAAAATTTCATTTCTATAGAAAATTTGTCAAAATTTTATTTCCATAGCAAATTTTGGCAAATTATATTTCTATAGAACATTTTGTCAACATTTCATTTCTACAGAATTTTTTTTAATAATTTTATTTCTATAGACAATTTTTTTTAAAAAATTTATTTCTATAGACAATTTTTCCAATATTTATTTCTATAGACAATTTTGTCAAAATTTTATTTTATAGAAAATTTTGTCAACATTTTATTTCTATTGAAAATTTTGCCAAAATTTTATTTCTATAGAAAATTTTGTTAAAATTTTATTTCTATAGACAATTTTTTGCAATATTTATTTCTATAGAAAATGTTGTCAAAATTTTTATTTCTATAGATAATTTTGTCAAAATTTTATTTCTATTGCAAATGTTGTCAAAATTTTATTTCTATTGCAAATTTTTTCAAAATGTTATTTCTATTGCAAATTTTGTCAAAATTTTATTTCCATAGCAAATTTTGGTAACATTTCATTTCTATAGACAATTTTGTTAAAATTTTATTTCTATAGAAAATTTTGTCTAAATATTGTTTCTATGAAAATTTTGTCCAAATTTTATTTCTATAGAATATTTTTGTCAAAATTTTGTTTCTGTAGAACATTTTGTCACAATTTTATATATATAGAAGATTTTGTCAATATTTTATTTCTGTAGCAAATTTTGTTAAAAATTTTATTTCTATAGGCAATTTTGTCCAATATTTATTTCTATAGAAAATTTTGTCAAAATTTTATTTCTATTGCAAATTTTTGCAAATTATATTTCTATTGAACATCTTGTCAACATTTCATTTCTATAGAAAATTTTGTCAAAATTTGATTTCTATAGAAAATTTTTTAAAAATTTTATTTCTATAGACTATTTTGTGCAATATTTATTTCTATAGAAAATTTAGTCAAAATTTTATTTCTATAGAAAATTTTGTTAAAATTTTATTTCTATAGAATATTTTGTCAAAGTTTTATTTCTATAGAAAGTCTTCTAAAAATTTTATTTCTATAGAAAATTTTGTCAAAATATTATTTCTATAGAAAATTTTACCAAATTTAATTTTATAGACGATTTTTTCAAAGTTTTATTTCTATAGCAAATGGTGTCAAAAATTTAATTTCTATAGAAAATTTTGTCAAAATTTTATTTCTGTAGAAAATATTGTCACAATTTCTATAGAAAATTTTGTCAAAATTCTATTTCAATCGAAAATTTTGTCAAAATTGTATTTCTATAGAAAATTTCGTGATCCAAATACTTATTATAGATAATTTATCTATAGATAATTTTGTCAAAATTTTATTTCTAAAGAAAATTTTGTCAAAATTTTATTTCTAAAGAAAATTTTGACAAAATTTATTTCTAAAGAAAATTTTGTCAAAATTTTATTTCTATAGAAAATTTTGTCAAAATTTCATTTCTAAAAAAAATTTGTTAAAATTTCAATTCTCATTTTGTCAACATTTCATGTCTATAGAAAATTTTGTCAAAATTTGATTTCTTTAGAAATTTTTTTTTAAGAATTTTATTTCTATAGCCAATTTTGTCCAATATTTATTTCTATAGAAAATTTTGTCAAAATTTTATGTCTATAGAAAATTTTGTCAAAATTTTATTGCTATAGAAAATTGTATCAAAATATTATTTCTATAGAATATTTTGTCGAAATTTTGTTTCTGTAGAAAATTTTGTTAAAATTTTATTTTTATAGAATATTTTGTTAAAGTTTTATTTCTATAGAAAATTTTGTCAACATTTTATTTCTATAGAAATTTTTGTCATAATTGTATTTCTATAGAAAATGTTTTTTCCAAAATTTTATTTCTATAGAAAATTTTGTCAAAATTTTATTTCTATAGAAAATTTTGTAAAAATTTTATTTCTATAGAAAATTTTGTCAAAATTTTATTTCTATAGAAAATGTTCTCAAACTATTATTTCTATAGAAAATGTTCTCAAAATTTTATTTCTATAGAAAATTTTGTCAAAATTTTATGTCTGTAGAAAATTTTGTCACAAAATTTTATTTATATAGACAATTTTGTCCAATATTTATTTCTATAGAAAAATTTGTCAACCAAGTACTTAGGTTAGTTTAGGTTAGGTGGCAGCCCGATATATCAAGCTCACTTAGACTATTCAGTCCATTGTGAATGTGGTGAACTTCTCGCTTATCACTGAGTGCTGCCCGATTCCACGTTAAGCCGAGTCCGAACGGTGTTCCACATTGTAGTGAAACCACTTACAGAAACTTTGAAACCCTCAGAAATGTCACCAGCATTTCTGAGGTGGGATAATCCACGGCTGAAAAACTTTTTGGTGTTCGGTCGAAGTAGGAATCGAACCCACGACCTTGTGTATGCAAGGCGGGCATGCTAACTATTGCACCACGGTGGCTCCCAAGTACTTATTTACTATATCACTCCCAATATCTACAGCTTCAGGGTACAATTTCGCTTTTCTCATATTTGTGTGTGTCTAGTCTGATTCATTTTTCATTGGCCTGAATTATGAATGATATTCTGGGAGGTTTCCTTTTGCTAAGCTTCACATATTTTCACTCGAAATAAATTTACTTAATTTAAGTCCATACTGAAGGAAAGTAAATTTTTATTGCATCAATTAATTGGCATAAGTCTGCCTGCTGTGTTGTCTCTGTCTCTGGCTCTCTCTCTCTATGGTCTCAATTGACATAAATTCTTTTCATTATCAGCACAGTTGAATGCCTCTGTGGGCACCAGTAGCCTTGCCTTTCTTGCTTCTGATGCAAACGTTTTTTCCAAGCCTTAGCTATACTGGTATTATTATTGTTGTCTTGTGAAGCGGAAACTTGTGGTTTTGTAAAAATGGCTACGATGCTTCCATGTTTCATTCGCAAACGAATGCATTTCCTCCTTAGTGCATTTCAAATTTACGCAGATTAATTTGAATTCTTTAAATTAAATTGTTCACTATGGGGTAATTGGGTAAGTGCGATAATTTTTAAGATAAGGGCATGCGATTGGGAGTGAAGTTGAGAATGTTGTGTGAAAATCAATGATATGAAAAAATCCAGGTTAGCTCGGAAACATCCGGTTTTTAGAGGACTATAAAATTGTCCCGTTGCTAGTGACTGGTGATTACAAAGAGCGAAGACCTCTCTAAGTTTGGAAACAAAATAATGTCGTGTTTGAATCAAAAGCATACGTTGTATTTGGCAGCACTTTGTAGCAAGTTTCTGAAAAGAAAATAAATTTTTCTTTAGTCAAGTGGACGGTGTTGTCGTGGATTCCATGACGAATTAGCTCAATAATTCAGATAACTTCCAGTTGGACCATCGAAAAGTAGGCAGATAGAGTCTACGGACTGCATATTCCTGCTTGTATGTAAAAGTTTTCGGTGCTAGTCCTTTTGGCCTACAGTTCTCACACAGAGACTTTGGCCTACATTTAACCTAGAGTGACATATTGGTTACTAAAGTTGTCCGACTGAGACCTACATAGAACCTACAGTTATCATACTTAGACCCTTGGGGCTACAGTTCCTACACTGAAACTACTTGACATCGAGGTTTTCAAACCGAGTCTTTGGTACTACACTTCCCACACTGACGTTTTTGATCTATATATTTCAGTTGCCACACTGAGACCATCTTGCCTACAGATCTCACACTGAGCTCTTTGGGCGTTACCTAACCTTTAGGACCTAAAGTTCTCGGACCTAAAGTTCTCGCACTAAGTCATATTAAGACTTTTGAATCTAAAGTTCTCACACTGATAGAGTGATCAAAACCGGTCGGTGAAACTCGGGGGACCGGTTTTTCGTTTTACACCGATTGTCGGTTTTGTATAAAATCCCATTTTCCGTGGACCAGTATAACCGGTATTTGTAATATCATAAAATTTGGTTTAATTTGGTGTATCTCTCTGTGCCTTTACTTCTGGGGAAAACCCCGGTTGGACCGGTTATTTATTTTAAAAAACCCGCCCACCGGTTTTAGTTCGGCTCGGTTTTTTAAAACCGAGAAAAATCAACTTTCAAAAAAAAAACGTTTTTTTGATCACTCTACACAGTGACTCTTTGAGCCTACAACTCCTATATTGAGACCTATGTAGCTCTCTGCGGCCAAGTATTTACCTCTTGGACCTAAATATTCCAAACTGAGACTATTGGGCCTAGAGTACAAACACTGAAACACTTGAACCTACTGTTCCCAATTTTGGCTGTTTACAGTTCTCGCACTAATACTACTAGCCTCTAGGCTTTAAAAATGAGGCCATTGGAACTACAGTTTCCACACTAAGACCGGCATCCCTAGTGTTCGCACATTGCGTCCTTTGGGCATACAGTTTCCAAACTGAACCTTTAGCGCATGCAGCTCTGACACTAAGATCTTCACTTATACTGAAACTTTCAGCGTATACTAGCCCAACTGGGACCTTTTGCCCTATAGTACTCAAACTAAGACCTTGGGGCCTCCAGTTCTCATAAAGACACATTTGGCCCTATACTGGTTCCCAAACCAACTCCATAGAGCCTACAGTTCTCACATTAAGATTGTTGCGCCTACAGGTCCAAAACCCTGGTGTACAGTTCAGTTCTATTACTAAGAACTTTGGCCTACAGTTCTCACACCTTTCGGTCTTTCGGCCCTACAGTTTTCAAACTGAGTTTTTACGACCTATAGCTCTCATATTAAGACCTTCGGACATATAGTTACGAAAGTGAATCGTTCAAACTGATCCTTTAGAATATACAGTTCTCACACTAGGACCTTTGACCTACAATTTTAACATTGATACATTTGGGCCTACTGGGACCTTTAGACCTACAGTACTCAAACATAGACCGCCAGTTTTTGCAGTGAATCGTTTAGGCCAATAGTCACAAACCGACTTCTGCGGGCCTACAGTTCCCAAACTGAGCCTTAAAGGTCTACAGTTCTCACAATAAGATCTTTGAACTACAGCTATCATACTGAGACCTAATTTTCACAATCTGAAACCTTTCATCACAGTTCTCAAATATAGACTTCTGGTCCTAGAGTTTTTACCATGACGCGTTCGGTCTAAAGTTCACCCACCGACTACCATTGGTCTATTTTAGTCTATAGTTCGCAAACTAAGACATTAGGAGCTACAGTTCCATGACCATAGGGACTAAAGTTAACAAACGGAGACCTTTAGGGCATTATCGGGGGCCACCGTGGTGCAATGGTTAGCATGCCCGCCTTGCATACACAAGGTCGTGGGTTCGATTCCTGCGTCGACCGAACACCAAAAAGATCTTCAGCGGTGGATTATGCCACCTCAGTAATGCTGGTGAAATTTCTGAGGGTTTTAAAGCTTCTCTAAGGTTTCACTGCGATGTGGGACGCCGTTCAGATTAGGCTATAAAAAGGAGGTCCCTTGTCATTAAGCTTAACAAAGAATCGGGCAGCACTCAGTGATAAGAGAGAAGTTAACCAATGTGGTATCACAATGGATTGAATAGTCTAAGTGAGCGTGATACATCGGGCTGCCGCCTAACCTAACCTAGGGCATCAAACTAAGATCTTTCGACCTATAGTTCCAACATTGGGACCTTTAAACATAGATCCGTGGGCCTCCAGTTCTTGCAATTACTCGTTTATGGCAATAGTTCCCAACCGACGTTTTTGGGCCTACAGTTCTCAAAATGACCTGTTTTGGCCTACACATCCCAAACTGAGCCTTAGGGGTCTATAGTTCTCACACTAACATCTTTGATCTACAGTTCTAACACTGAGACCTATATATCCCAACCTTAGATCTTTCGCCTTATAGTTCTCAAACTTAGACCTCTGGTACTACAGTTCGCACTATGACGCATTTTCTCCTAAGTTCACTCACCGTCTACTTTGAGTCTATAGTTCGCAAACTATGACCTTTAGAGCTACAGTTCTCACATCGTGACCTTAGCGACTAAAGTTTCTTTAGGTCATACAGTACTCATGCTAAGACCTTTGACATATAGCTCTCACATTGAGACCTTTGGGCCTACAGTTCCAAAACTGGGATCTTCACCTAAAGTCCCAAACATAGACCGGTGGGACGCCAGTTCTTGCAGTGACACGTTTAAGCCAATAGTTTCTAACCGACTTCTGCGGGCCTACTGTTTTCAAGATGACTCCTTTTGGCCTAAACTTCCCAAACTGGGATTTCAAGGTCTACAGTTCTCACACTAAGACTTTTGACCTTGAGTTTTGACACTGAGACCTTTCGGCCCACACATCCCAATATGAGACATTTTGGCCTATAGTTCTCACAATGACACACTACTTTGAGTCTACAGTTCGTAAACTAAGACCTTTGGAGCTATAGTTCTCACACCGTAGGTTATGTTAGGTTATGTGGTAGCCCGATGTATCAGGCTCACCTAGACTATTCAGTCCATTGTGATACCACAGTGGTGAACTTCTCTCTTAGCACTGAGTGCTGCCCGATTCCATGTTAAGCTCAATGACAAGGGACCTCCTTTTTATAGCCGAGTCCGAACGGCGTTCCACATTCCAGTGAAACCACTTAGAGAAGCTTTGAAACCCTCAGAAATGTCACCAGCATTACTGAGGTGGGATAATTCACTGCTGAAAAACTTTTTGGTGTTCGGTCGTAGCAGGAATCGAATCCACGTCCTTGTGTATGCAAAGCGAGCATGCTAACCATTGCACCACGGTGGCTCCCACACCGTAACCTTAGGGACTACAGTTCCTAAACGTAGATCTTTAGGTCTACAAGACTGCTTTAAAGATTCAATGAGTGGTTTTCCGTAAAATGAAATGTCGTCCGATGAGATTACTTGGCCTACAATTCCGACACTGATACCTTTCGGAATACGGTTTCCAAACTGGGGTCCTTGTATATACAGTTCCCAAACTAAGATCTTAGTGTCTAGCATCTCACTTTAGTTCTCACATCGACTCAGTTGCGCCAATAGTTCTAACACTGATACCTTTGGGCCTACAGTTCCCACTCTGAGACATTTGGGAATAAAGTTCGCACACTAAGACATTTGGCAATACAGATCTTACACTCAGACATTTGGGTCCACAGTTCCCACACAGAGACCATGGGATTAACGTTCTCACACTAAACCTTGGATTTATAGACACAGTTCTTTCACAGAGACTTTGGGATTAAAGTTCACACACTAAGACTTTGGACCTAGAGTTCTCACACTGAGACTTTTGAAGCTACCGTTCCCAAATTGGGATCATTAAGCATACAGTTCTTAAAGTGAGCGTTTATTTTTTTGACCTCACACTTACACCTTTGTGTCTACAGTTTCCACTCTGAGACATCTGGGATTACAGTTCCTACACTGAGACTTTTGGGCATACAGTTCTCACATTGAGACCTTTGGGCCTATAGTTCTCACAATAACTCATTTGGGGTCACAGTTCCCACACTGAGAACACTCACATAGTTCTCACAAGAGACATTAGGATTAAAGTTCTTACACTAAGACGTTAGGTTATGTTAGGTGGCAGCCCGATGTATCAGGCTCACTTAGACTATTCAGTCCATTGTGATACCACATTGGTGAGCTTCTCTCTTATCACTGAGTGACGCCCGATTCCATGTTAAGCTCAATGACAAGGGACCTCCTTTTTATAGCCGACTCCGAACGGCGTTATAATTTGTTCTTCATAATGTTTCTAGTAGATCCGCAAAACGCTCCCTGTTTCTCGCCATGCTTAATAGATTTGTAACATCTCGGATACCAGTCCATTCCGTAATATTGTCAAGCCATGTTAACTCTTTTCTTCCTCTAATGGGTTTTCCTTCAATTTTTATGCGGGTAATGTTTTGTAATAATTTATATTTTTGATTCCTCATAATATGTCCCAAATACGCAGTTTTTCTCCTTTTTATTGCTGCGATGAGTTCTCTTTCGCAATGCATTTTTCTTAATTGGGTATATAGTTATTTTAATTTTTTGATCTACAGTTCTTCCGCCGACTCCTTTAACCCTACAGTTCCCACTCTGAAACATCTGGGATTACAGTTCTCACACTGAGATTTTTGGGCATACAGTTCTCACATTGAGACCTCTGGGCCTACACTGAAACCACTCACACAGTGCTCACACAGAGACCTTGGGACTAAAGTTCTCACATTGAGACCTTATACCTACAGTTCTCACACTGACCTACAGTGTCCCAGATGTTTCCCATTCTGAGACATCTGGGATTATAGATCTCACACAGAGACCTTTCTACCTATAGTTCTCACAATGACTCCTTTGGGCCTACTGTTCCCAAACTGAATTTTTATAGCCTTTATAATCTCCTGCCTACTCAGACAGTTCTTACTCTTAAACCTTTGACCTACAGTTCTCACACTAAGACCTTTGGAACTTCCCAAACTGGGATTCATTGGACATGCAGTTCTTGTGTGAGTGAGCTTTTATTTTGTTGATCTACAGCTCTCACACCGACTCCTTTGGGCCTACAGTTCCCACTCTGAGACACTTGGGATTACAGTTCTCACACTGAGACATTTGGGCATATACTTCATACACTGAGGCCTTGTGGTTATAGTTCTCACACTAAGACCTTGAACCTACAGTTCTCACACTGAGACTTTTGGATCTTCAGTTCTCAAACTGGGATCATTGGCCATACAGTTCTTAAAGTGAACTTTTATCTTTTTGACCTACAGTTCTCACGCCGACTCCTTTGGGAAGCTGAGATTTTTCGGTCTACAGTCCGACAGATGAGAACTTTGAGAGTAGGTTAGGTTAAGTTAGGTGGCAGTCCGATGTATCAGGCTCACTTAGACTATTCAGTCCATTGTGATACCACATTGCTGCTCGATTCCATGTTGAGCTCAATGATGAGGGACCTCCTTTTTATAGCCGAGTCCGAACGGCGTTCCACAGTGCAATGAATCCACTTAGAGAAGCTTTGAAACACGACAGATGAGAACTTTGGGAGTAGGTTAGGTTAAGTTAGGTGGCAGACCGATGTATCAGGCTCACTTAGACTATTCAGTCCATTGTGGTACCACATTGCTGCTCGATTCCATGTTAAGCTCAATGATGAGGGACCTCCTTTTTATAGCCGCGTCCGAACGGAGTTCGACATTGCAGTGAAACCACTTAGAGGAGCTTTGAAACTCTCAGAAATATCACCACCATTACTGAGGTGGGATAATCCACCTGTTGAAAAACTTTTTGGTGTTCGGTCGAACAGGAATCGAACCCACGACCTTGTGTATGTAAGGCGGGCATGCTAACCATTGCATCACTGTGGTCCCCCTCCCCCTCTAAGGAGTATAATTGTCAAAATGAGACTTTCGGACTTACAGTTCCGAAGCTGAGAACTTTGGTCGTACTTTTCTGACCTTTTATTCCTTTGGTCCTACAGCTCCCAGATTAAGTCTTTAGGGCCTAAAGTTCAGACAGCGATACCTTCGGACCACAGTTCCCAACTGAGATTTGAATCCTTCGGTCCTACAGCTCCCAGATTTAGTCTTTATGGACTACAGTTCATACAGCGATACCTTCGGGACCACATTTCTCACACTGGGGTCATCAAGACTTCTACTACTCCCGCGCCTACTAGAGGGATCTGAAACTGTTGCCATCCTTGAGGCAGCAATAACAAGCAACTGTAACCACACCGAAAAGCTCATTAACTTCCGATTGCCATTTCTGGCTTGTGATTTAACACAACAGTCGATATCTGGACTTAAACGAAGGACCATAGAAATGAAAGTCGAAAATGCTAGCACTTAGTTTTTCTTTGCTAACAAAAAATCAGTACTAATTTCATATTCTTTTACATGACTTTCCTCATCTTGAAATGCCACATTGAAAGGCCACGACTGGGAAATGTATGCGAAAGTTGAGAATTACTTATTGTTGTATTCCTAGTTCAATTTCAAAGTTGAATCCTTTAAGGATACGGAATTAGACTGTGATGAAAACAATGATTAAACTTTCTAAACAATCCCAAGTTTTATGAAAATCCTTTGAGAGTATAACAAATTCATGGTAGTACTTAACGTATGTATGCGGTCATGGGAGATGATATTTAGGAATTGAAACTTTTAAGGAGCTAACTTTATGAACTTTATGTGTGCTCATATGTCTTCTTGATTATTTTTCACTTAATTTTAGTTGAGTGCATTTAAAATTAAAATTTCCTCATCTCCTTGAATATGAAAAACAAATAGGATACCAAAAAACATGTTTCCCACAAAAAAGGTCATCATCAATTTCTTTGTTTGAGAGACACTTGAATGTCATTTCTGCAAATGCCTCATGTGCATCATCAATGATTGATTAAAATGTTGTCGTTCTCGTATCCTAAAAAAATACACAGGATTTTTGTTTAATACCCTAGTCAATCCTCTTGAAGGGTACTTAGTGTGCATACACATGCTGCGTTTTGTGATTGTTTTTTTTTGCGTGTTTTTGTTCGTGCAATTTCAGTCACATCTCTTGTAATCCAATTAAAAGCCAATTGATAGCATTTCAATCACAAAGTGGCTGAGTGCAATTTCCCTTCACGTTGTCCTTACCCCTCGTTCCTGATGTCTATCAAATTTCCCCACGAGAATGTACTTCAATTTATCTTTTTTTTGTTTTGTTGGTTTTTTACATTTTCCTTGGGGGTATTGTAAACGTAGGGGTGTATATTAACCTTCTATATATCTGTGTCTAGATGTTGATATTTGTGGTGATAAAAATATGGTTCAAGTACACTGAGAATAAGTTTGGGAATGAAAAATATTTACAAAATGGTTCCCAAGCATATCATAGAAGATGTCTTTTATGAAAGAATCAAATTCGATGTTATTTTTATTGTAATAATTGGATGGGACTCATATAGGAGGATCGATAATGTGACAGCAAAAGTCGACAGGACCTCGTTTTTCGCCCGTATAAGTCCCCGGTCTGGTCGTGTTTTGATAAAATACTGTTTTCTGAAGGGGAAAAATACGGTGGAAGCAAAAACTTGGCTTGATAATGAGTTTCCGGACTCTGCCCCAGGGAAACAATAATTCATTGGTATGCAAAATTCAAGCGTGGTGAAATGAGCACGGAGGACGGTGAACACAGTAAACGCCCGAAAGAGGTGGTTACCGACGAAAACATCAAAAAAATCTACAAAATGATTTTGAATGACCGTAAAATGAAGTTGATCGACATAGCAGAGGCCTTAAAGATATCAAGGGAACGTGTTGGTCATATCATTCATCAATATTTGGATATGCGAAAGCTCTGTGCAAAATGGGTGCCGCGCGAGCTCACATTTGACCAAAAACAACAACGTGTTGATGATTCTGAGCGGTGTTTGCAGCTGTTAACTCGTAATACACACGAGTTTTTCCGTCGATATGTGACAATGGATGAAACATGGCTCCATCACTACACTCTTGAGTCCAATCGACAGTCGGCTGAGTGGACAGCGGCCAGTGAACCGTCTCCGAAGCGTGGAAAGACTCAAAAGTCCGCTGGCAAAGTAATGGCCTCTGTTTTTTGGGATGCGCATGGAATAATTTTTATCGATTATCTTGAGAAGGGAAAAACCATCAACAGTGACTATTATATGGCGTTATTGGAGCGTTTGAAGGTCGAAGTCGCGGCAAAATGGCCCCATATGAAGAAGAAAAACGTGTTGTTCCACCAAGACAACGCACCGTGCCACAAGTCATTGAGAACGATGGCAAAAATTCATGAATTCGGCTCCGAATTGCTTCCCCACCCACCGTATTCTCCAGATCTGGCCGCCAGCGACTTTTTCTTGTTCTCAGACCTCAAAAGGATGCTCGCAGGGAAAAAAATTGGCTGCAATGAAGAGGTGATCGCCGAAACTGAGGCCTATTTTGAGGCAAAACCGAAGGAGTACTATCAAAATGGTATCCAAAAATTGGAAGGTCGTTATAATCATTGTATATGTACTATGTTGAATAATAAAAACGAATTTTGACAAAAAATGTGTTTTTCTTTGTTAGACCGGGGACTTATCAGCCAACCTGTTATGGCTGATATATACATCGATATGAATGGCAGATATAGGGGAGTTAAACCAGTAGGATATTGAGAGGCGTTGAGCTTCCCGTGGGTGACATACAGGAGTTGAGCTCCCAGTACTGTTTTTAGAGGAGTTAAGCACCTATTGGATTTAAGCTCCTAGTATTTAGCGGAGTTAAATTCCCAAAAAGGTATTAGGTTGAGTTAAGCTTCCCGTGGCCATACAGAGCAGTTAAGCTCCCAATGCGTGATGTAGAGAAGTTAAGCTCCCAGTAGTGTTTATTTAGCGGAGTAGCGAAGGAACCAGTAGGGTATTGGGATGAGTTAAGCTTCCCGTGGTGATATAGAGGAATTAAGCTTCCCGTGAGTGGTATAGAGGAGTTGTGCTCTCAATAGTGTTTTTAGAGGAGTTCAGGTCTCCGTTGTTGATATAGGGGAGTTCAGTTCCAAGTAAGTTATTGAGAGGAGTTAAGGTCCCAGTAGTGTATATAGCGGAGTTAAGGTACCAATGGGTGATAACTAGAGTTAAGCTGCTGGTAGTGTATTTAGCGAAGAAATGGACCCAGTAGGGTATTGAGAGGATTTAAGCTTCCAGTGGGCGATACAGAGTATTGAGAGGAGTAAAGCTCCCTGTGGGTGATATAGTGGAGTTAAGGTCGCAGTTGTGTGGTTAGAGGAGTTAAGCTCCCCGTGGGTGATATAGAGGAGTTAAGTTCCTCCCAGGGTATTGAGCGGAGTTACGGTGTCTGTGGGTGATACAGGTGGGTTAAGCTCCCAGTAGTGTATTTAGCTGAGCTTGAATCCCATTAGTGGTTTTAGAGGAGTTACGGTCCCAGTAGGGTATTGCAGCAGCTGTTAAGCTACCCGTGGGTGATATAGAAAAGTTAAGTCCCAGTAGTGTTGTTAGAGGATTTAAGCACCGTATTGAGAGGAGAGCCCTTAGTAGTGTATTTAGCGGATTAAAGTTCCCAGTAGGGTATTGGGAGGAGTTAAGCTACTCGTGGGCAATATAGAGGAGTTAAGCTTCCAGTACCGATACAGAATATTGAGAGAAGTAAAGCTCCCCGAGGGTGATATAGTGGAGTTAAGGTCCCAGTAGTCTGGTTGGAGGATAAAGCTCCCCGAGGGTGATATAGTGGAGTTAAGGTCCCAGTAGTCTGGGTAGAGGAGTTAAGCTTCCAGTAGGGTATTGATAGGAGTTAAGGTCCCCGTGGGTGATATGGGGGAGTTAAGCTCCCAGTAGTGTTTTGAGAGCAGGTAACATCCACGTGGGTAAGCTCCCAGTAGGAGATAAGCACCCAATATTGTATTTAGCGTAGTTAAGGTCCCAGTAGGGTATTGAGAGGAGTTAAGCTTCCCGTGGGTGATAATGAGAAGTTAAACTCAAAGTAGTGTTTTTAGCTGAGCTTAAGTTCCATTATTTTTTTTTTAGAAGAGTTAAGCGCCCAGTCGGTGATGTAGAGGAGTTAATATATAGACAGTAGTGTGACAGGAGAGCCCCCAGCAGTGTATTTGCCGAAGTAAAGGTCCCAGTAGAAGAGGAGTTAAGCTCCCGGTGGGTGATATAGAGGTGTTAAGCTTCCCGTAGGATATTGGGGTGATATGGTGGAGTTAAGCTCCCAGTAGTGTTTGGAGAGCACTTAAGATCCCCGTGGGTTATATAGATGAGTGAAGCTCCTAGTTGTGTATTGATCTGCATTGAAGTCCTATTAGTGTTTTTAGAGGAGTTAAGTATACATTAGTGTATTTAGCGTAGGAAAGTCAAACACAACCACCCCCTTCCAATATTTGTTTTTAGCGAAGTAAAGGTCCCAATAGAGTATTGAGAGGAGTTGAGCTTCCCGTTGGTCATATTGAGGAGTTAGGCTTCCAGTGGGCGACACATAGTATTGAGAGGAGTAAAGCCCCCCGTGGGTAAAATAGTGGAGTTAAGGTCCCAGTATTGTGGTTAGATGAGTTACGATTCCCGTTGGTGATATAGAGTAGTTAAGCTTCCAGTGGGTGATACAGAATATAGAGAGGAGATATGTTCCCTGTGGGTTAAGCTCCCAGTAGTGTTTTGACAGCAGTTAACATCCACGTTGATGATATAGATGAGTTAAGCTCTAAAACCACTAATTAACTCCCATTAGTGGTTTTAGAGGTGTTAAGCATCCAATATTGTATATAGCGTAGTTAAGGTCCCAGTAGTAGTATTGGGAGGAGTTAAGCTTCCCGTGGGTGGTATAGAAGAGTTAAGTCCCAGTAGTGTTTGTTAGAGGAAATAAGCACCCAGTGGGTGATATAGAGGAGTTAAGGTCATAGTAGCGTATTGAGAGGAGAACCCCCAGTAGTGCATTTGGCGAAGTAAAGTCCCAGTAGGGCATTGAGAAAAGTTAAGCTCCTCGTGGGAAATATAGAGGAGTTAAGGTTCCATATCACCCACCTACGGGGATTTATGCTCCCTGTGGGTGTTATAGTGGAGTTAAGGTCGCAGTAGTGTGGTTAGTGGAGTTAAGGTCCCCGTTGAAGATAAAGGGGAGTTAAGCACCCAGTAAGTTATTGAGAGGAGTTAAGCTCCCAGCTGTGTAAATAGCGTAATTAAGGTACCAGTAGGTGATAAGTAGAGTTCATCTGCTGGTAGTGTATTCAGCGGAGTTAAGGTCCCAGTAGGGAAGTGGGAGGAGTTAAGGTCGCCGTGGGTGATATAGGGGAGTTAAGCTCCCAGTAGTGTTTTGAGAGCAGTTAACATCCGCGTGGGTGATATAGATGAGTTAAACTCCTAGTAGTGTTTTAGCTGCGCTTAAAAACCAAAAGTGTTTTTAGAGGAGTTAAGTACCCAATAGAGGAGTTAAAGTCACAGTAGCGTATTGAGAGTAGAGCCCCCAGTAGTGTATTTAGCGGATTAAAGTTCCCAGTAGGGTATTGAGAGAAGTTAAGCTACTCGTGGACAATATATAGGAGTTAGGCTTCCAGTATCGATACAGAGTATTGAGAGCAATAAAGCTCCCCGAGGGTGATATAGTGGAGTTAAGGTCCCAGTAGTCTGGTTAGAGGAGTTAAGCTTCCAGTAGGGTATTGATAGGAGTTAAGGCCCCCGTGGGTGATATGGGGGAGTTAAGCTCCCAGTAGAGTTTTGAGAGCAGTTAACATCCACTTGGAGTTACGGTCCCAGTAGCGTATTGAGAACAGGACCCCCAGTAGTGTATTTAGCGAAGTAATGGTTCCAGTAGAGTATTGAAAGGAGTGAAGCTCCCCGTGGGTGATATAGTGGTGATAAGCTTCCAGTGAGGGATATAGAGGAGTTAAATTCCCAGTAGTGCATTTAGTGAATTTTCCGGTAGTGTAGTTAAACTCCCATAGCAGCGGTAGGAAACTGCAACTACCACGGTTTGGGTTTGTAGACCATTTGAGTTGGAGCGTGGCAATCCATCCTATCCATAAGTATTGAAGCGATGGATACCAGATGAGCCTGGGCATTATTCAATGAGCTATCTACATACTAAGTTATATGAATACATTTTTATTATGCGAATAGAGAAATCTTATAGTGTTTGAAATAGTATATTGCTTGTTTCATATCATTCTCTCTTTCAGAAGGTCCAAAATCAAAAAAAAAAAAAATATGAGACGACTGTGGACACTCGATTAGCCAACTCGACTACCAAGGTTAATATTGGAAACTCGTCCAGGGTTTTAAAATATAACCTCTTTATCAGACTATATAGCAGACAGTTCTCAACAGGATTCGTGCTTAACCATATTCTCAATATTGAATATAGAAAACGCTGACGCCATCAAGTTCATCCGCCTGTATACCATCAACCGTATCTTAGGATCTGTCAAAAAGAACTCCGTTGGCGACCGAGCAGAGACAGATATACGGAAAATATCAGTAATTTGAAAATGAACAAAACATAGCAGCTAAAAGAAAATACGAAATTACACTCTACAGCTCCTATCCATCCCCCTCGTGGTCGTACAAACTGCTGACATCATCAAGTTCGCCTACTCAAGATTCAAAACGGGCCTGGTAAATAGGCACCACGTTATTTGTGCCACAAAATAAATGTTTTTGATGAATCCATCCCACGCGAACTACCTAGGCTACCAGGGGAAGCGCGATTTTACAGTGCTGACCGAGCATTGGAAGATACATGTTAGGTTAGGTTAGGTTAGGTTAGGTTATGTGGCAGCCCGATGTATCAGGCTCACTTAGACTATTCAGTCCATTGTGATACCACAGTGGTGAGCTTCTCTCTTATTGGAAGATACATCATCGGAAATATATTTTATAATAGAGATATTATTAATGGTATACCATTAATAATGTCAAGCAATATCAGCCTTATGCTTTTCATGGAACTTTTGCATAATTAGATCGTAAAGTGGATCGACGCTGGATGGTTGGCTTGCAATTTAATAGAGTATAGCCCTATATTTATTATATTATTGTTCAAAATTAGAAAATGCCGGAAATAACAGATTTGTTCGAATTGTCTACCGAATTATGGCCTTCAAATAACCGACAAAGCTTTAATACGCTGCACGAATATGGCTCTGCGGTATTTTGATCCATTTCAAGCGGTGCGCTTTTATTTTTTAGTGCCAACCTTACTCACCAAAAAGCCCCAGGCGCAAAACTCCAATGAAATTAAATGCGAAGATTTTGATGGACATTGTGCGGTAGAAATTCAACTCATTTTAAAGCCATTTTTGGTTGAGGTGTGCTTAGTGCGATGGTGGTGAGCCATGTCCATGGTCTGTGGCCCATAATGTTTGTCCGCCAAGGGCTTCAATACTCCCTTTAGGATATTTTACGATAATAATAGGCGTTTATTGACCGCACCCTCTATGAATAAGTTCTAGTGGCCGATGGAAGGTGTAAATCAGCTGACCTTGACAAGTAATCCCGATTATTTTTTGTCCAATTTGGAATGGTCAAATTTAGTTTTCCCATCGGCGTAAACTAAATTCGGTATATGGCTACTTCCGTGAAAGCGAAAAAAAAACTCCTTGGCTCTTTCTAGTCTAACATTTTTTGTGCATCGATGATCTCTTGCACTTTTTCAATTCAATTTCAATGGCTTTAGTCCTAGCTCAGTATACCCTGCACCACACTGTGGAACAGGGTATTATAAGTTAGTGCATATGTTTGTAACACCCAGAAGGAGACGAGATAGACACATAGTGTCTTTGGCAATAATGTTCAGGGTGGGTCCCTGAGTCGATATAACCATGTCCGTCTGTCCGTCTGTCCGTCCGTCCGTCTGTCTGTGAACACATTTTTGTGATCAAAGTCTAGGTCGCAATTTAAGTCCAATCGCCTTCAAATTTGGCACATGTTCCTAATTTGGGTCAGAATAGAACCCTATTGATTTTGGAAGAAATGTAACATGTTTGTACCAAACATCTTTGCGTTCAGGAATGCACGCTGATAAGGAATATGGTCACCCCAAACATGTTTCAAGAGCAAAATGTTATTGTTGAACGCTGAACATGGTATATTTTTGTCACAAAAATGTTGTGTTATAAACATGTTAGTAGAAATAAAAGATTTCTTCACATTTAAATGCTGAAGGGTTCTAACGATAGCCACTTGGGGTTTTTCAGTCATATATAAAGCGATCACACTATCACGCTGTTTTGCTCCTTGATCATAAAATTTTCGCCTTGTATTTCTTTCGGTGTATATTCGTACTAATTCAATGCATTGCAAACAAACAGAGAAAATGTGTAACAACATTGTAATGCCAGCCAGATATTTAGCAATGAACTTTATTGCAGTCATTTATTAAGCAGATGGTAGCTGGTAAATAAGTCATCGTGTGAGTTATGTCCTTGTATGTGGATTTATGCGTCTGCGAAAGACTGTGGTGTATATCGGTGTGCGTATGCTAGTAAATTTGCGTCTTCAAAATCAGATTCCATATTATGCTTAAGGACATTTTAGTTATCTCCTTGGTTTTTATATAGCCTTGCTTAAGTGCAAGAACACATAAATATGGTCTTTTATTGCAGAGATTTAAGTGGTTCTCAGACCTCACATCACAATGTTCGTTCATCACTATTGGTTGTTTTCTTTTAAGTGTAAAGGCCTACAAACACCGTAGACAAATTCCTATAAACCAAATTTAGTTGTATTAATTTTCTTATAAATTACGGGGATCACCTTAAGCAATTATTTAGATGATATTGTTGTCTATACACAGACCTTATTAGATATTTCATATAAATTAAGAGGTAGAGAGAAGAACAAAAAAGATAGAAAAAACTAAGCCATTTATCAAAACATTAAAAAAGATACACATAGGGTATCTTTGGTAATATTGCTCATTGTCTATCCCTGAGCAAATAAAACTTCGACAAAAATTTCTATAGAAATAGAATTTTGACAAAAGTTTCTATAGAAATAAAATTTTGACAAAATTTTCTATAGAAACAAAATTTTGGCAAAATAAAATTTTGACAAAATTTCCTATAGAAATAAAGTTTTGCCAAAATAAAATTTTGACAAAATTTTCTATAGATGTAAAATGTTAACAAAATTTTCTATAGAAATAAAATTTTAAAAGAACTTTTCAATAGAAATAAAATTTTGACAAAATTTTCTATAGAAATAAAATTTTGACAAAATTTTGAATAGAAATAAAATTTTGAAAAAAAAAGCAAAATTTTCTACGGAAAAATAATTTTTTAGAAATAATCTTTTGACAAAATCTTCTACAGAAATAATATGTTGACAAAATTTTCTATAGAAATACAATTTTAACAAAATTTTCTATTGAAATAAAATTTTAACAACATTTTCTATAGAAATACAATTTTAACAAAATTTTCTATTGAAATAAAATTTTGTGAAAATTTTATATACACTGAAAAAACAGTGAACCCACCAGGAAGAAAACTTTCGGTTAATTTTAGAAAATTTTGAATATTTGTAGAAAATTTTAACTAAACAGTATTACAAACGTTGGCATCACGCCGATGTCATAAAAATAAGTAAATATTTTTCGACAAATTCAAGAAAATTTATTAGACATAACTAAGTTTTTTCACTTGTTAAAGAAAATTTTGTAGTTGGAAGGAAAAACTTGGAGTTCAAAATTGCAAGAATGTCTTTAGTGACATACGAAGTTCATGATGGACGCATTTTTGGTAAAATTTACAAATTTAAAGAAATTCTGAACTATTTTGTGGAAGACACGAATTTAGTTAATCTTTATGCTTCATTTGTGTATATTTTTTTCCTCGGTTTTAGTTAATTTAACTAACGTACACAAAAATGTATTAGAATAAAGGAAACTTTCTCCAAACATAATAATTCCATGAACTAAAATAAAGTTAAATTGGCTTTAGTGAAATAGAGAGTTCACTTTTTTTTGAGTGTAGAAATAAAATGTTGACAACATTTTTATACCCTGCGCCACACTGTGGAACAGGGTATTATAAGTTAGTGCATATGTTTGTAACACCCAGAAGGAGACGAGATAGACACATGGCGTCTTTGGCAATAATGCTCAGGGTGGGTCCCTGAGTCGATATAACCATGTCCGTCTGTCCGTCCGTCCGTCTGTCTGTGAACACATTTTTGTGATCAAAGTCTAGGTCGCAGTTTAAGTCCAATCGCCTTCAAATTTGGCACATGTTCCTAATTTGGGTCAGAATAGAACCCTATTGATTTTGGAAGACATCGGTTCAGATTTAGATATAGCTCCCATATATACCTTTTGCCCGATATGGACTTATATGGCCCCAGAAGCCAGAGTTTAGGCCCAATTTGGTTGAAATTTTCCACTAGAAGTACAATTAGTAGTATAGTCATGTGTGCCAAATTTGGTTGAAATCGGTTCAGATTTAGATATAGCTCCCATATATATCTTTCGCCCGATATGGACTAAGATGGTCCTAGAAGCCAGAGGTTTGGCCCAATTTGATTGAAATTTTGCACAAGGAGTACAACTAGTAGTGTAGTCAAGTGTGCCAAATTTGGTTGAAATCGGTTCAGATTTAGATATATCTCCCATATATAGCTTTCGCCCGAACATTTCCCTTTTAAAATCGCCTCTGCGTAGTCGAAAAGTTGTAAAAATTACTCTAATTATACCCTGCGCCACACTGTGGAACAGGGTATTATAAGTTAGTGCATATGTTTGTAACACCCAGAAGGAGACGAGATAGACACATGGTGTCTTTGGCAATAACGCTCAGGGTGGGTCCCTGAGTCGATATAACCATGTCCGTCTGTCCGTCTGTCCGTCTGTCCGTCCGTCCGTCTGTCCGTCTGTCCGTCCGTCCGTCCGTCCGTCTGTCTGTGAACACATTTTTGTGATCAAAGTCTAGGTCGCAATTTAAGTCCAATCGCCTTCAAATTTGGCACATGTTCGTAATTTGGGTCAGAATAGAACCCTATTGATTTTGGAAGAAATCGGTTCAGATTTAGATATAGCTCCCATATATATCTTTCGCCCGATATGCACTAATATGGACCCAGTAGCCAGAGTTTTATACCGATTTGCTTGAAATACAAACATAACACTTAGTTGTATAGTCAAGTGTGCAAAATTTTATTGAAATCGGTTCAGATTTAGATATAGCTCCCATATATATCTTTCGCCCGATATGGACTTATATGGCCCCAGAAGCCAGATTTTTGGCCGAATTTGGTTGAAATTTTGCACTAGGAGTACAATGAGTAGTATAGTCAAGTGTGCAAAATTTGATTGAAATCGGTTCAGATTTAGATATAGCTCCCATATATATCTTTCGTCCGATATGGACTAATATGGTCCTAAAAACCAGAGTTTTGGCTCAATTTGGTTGAAATTTTGCACAGGGAGTAGACTTAGCCATGTATCTATGCGTGCCAAATTTGGTTGAAATCGGTTCAGATTTAGATATATCTCCCATATACAGCTTTCGCCCGATATGGACTAATATGGTCCTAGAAGCCAGAGTTTTGGCCCAATCTGTTTGAAATTTTGCACTAGGAGTACAATTAGTAGTGCAGTTAAGTGTGCAAAATTTGAATGAAATCGGTTCAGATTTAGATATAGCTCCCATATATATCTTTCGCCCGATATGGACTAATATGGTTCTACAGAAATTAAATTTTGACAAAATTTGCAATAAAAATAAAATTTTGAAAAATTGTTTAAAAATAAAATTTGGCAAAATTTTCTATTGAAATCAATTTTAAAAAAAATTGTCTAAAAATAAATTTTGACAACATTTTCTATATAAATAAAATTTTGACATTATTTTCTATAGAAATAAAATTTTGACAAAATTTTCTATAAAAATAAAATTTGGCAAAATTTTTTATAGAAATAAAATTTTGACAACATTTTCTATAGAAATAAAATTATTACAAAATTTTCTATAGAAATAATATTTTGGTGGAATTTTCTATGGAAATAAAAAAATGAACAAAATTTTCTACATAAATAAAATTTTGACAAAACATTCTATAGAAATAAAATTTTGATAACATTTTCTATAGAAGTAAAATTGTGACAAAATTTTCTATAGAAATAAAATTTAGACAAAATTTTCTATAGAAATAAAAGTTAGACAAAATTTTCTATAGAAATAACATTTTGACAAAATTTTCTATAGAAATAAAATTTTGACAAAATTTTCTATAGAAATAAAATTTTTACAAAATTTTCAATAGAAATAAAATTTTGGCGGAATTTTCTATGGAAATAAAATAATGGACAAAATTTTCTACATAAATAAAATTTTGACAAAGCTTTCTATAGAAATAAATTTTTGACAAAATTTTCTATTGAAATAAAATTGTGACAAAATTTTCTATAGAAATACAATTTTGACAAAATTTTCTATAGAAATACAATTTTGACAAAATTTTCTATAGAATTAAAATTTTGGCGGAATTTTCTATGGAAATAAAATAATGGACAAAATTTTCTACATAAATAAAATTTTGACAAAACTTTCTATAGAAATAAAATTGTGACAAAATTTTCTATTGAAATAAAATTGTGACAAAATTTTCTATAGAGATACAATTTTGACAAAATTTTCTATAGAAATACAATTTTGACAAAATTTTCTATAGAATTAAAATTTTGGCGGAATTTTCTATGGAAATAAAATAATGGACAAAATTTTCTACATAAATAAAATTTTGACAAAACTTTCTATAGAAATAAAATTGTGACAAAATTTTCTATTGAAATAAAATTGTGACAAAATTTTCTATAGAAATACAATTTTGACAAAATTTTCTATAGAAATAAAATTTTGACAAAATTTTCTATAGAATTAAAATTTTGGCGGAATTTTCTATGGAAATAAAATAATGGACAAAATTTTCTACATAAATATAACTTTGACAAAATTTTCTATAGAAATAAAATTTTGGCGGAATTTTCTATGGAAATAAACTAATGGTCACAATTTTCTACATAAATAAAATTTTGACAAAATTTTCTATAGAATTAAAATTTTGGCGGAATTTTCTATGGAAATAAAATAATGGACAAAATTTTCTACATAAATATAACTTTGACAAAATTTTCTATAGAAATAAAATTTTGGCGGAATTTTCTATGGAAATAAACTAATGGTCACAATTTTCTACATAAATAAAATTTTGACAAAATTTTCTATACAAATAATTGTTTTTTTTTTTAATACCCTTCACCACTACTGTGATACAGGGTAATAAGTTTGTGCATTTGTATGTAACGCCAAGAAAGAGTAATCATAGACCAACCTTTTAGTATATGGATCGGCTTAGAATTAAATTCTGAGTCGATTTAGCGATGTCAGTCTGTCTGTCCGTCTGTCTGTTGGTGTATTTTTGTGTGCAAAGTACAGCGCATACTTTTCCTCTGTTGGTTAAGCTACACTTGTAGTTTAGTCAATGCAGGGTTTTAAGCTGAAATCAAAAACAACAATAACGATTGAAGAGAAACCAACAATAACAAACAAAACAAATAAAATTTTGACAAAATTTTCTACAGAATAAAAATATTGACAAAATTTTCTACACAATAAAAATTTTGACAAAATATTCTATGGGAATGTAATAAGAGCTTTCGTTTACTAATTTAGTAAGGACTCCTTATGGTATGATATAGTCGGCCCTGTCCAAATTTCTATTTTACTCACTTGTTTAAATTCTAATCAATCATTAAAACTTTGTTAAATCCCTTATTTCAGTTCAATACTCTGCATTGTGTGCAGTACATTGTAGATCCTTGTGAACTTTCATTTATTTGTCCTTATGAAAAGTCATTGCATTGTCTTTGAAGTGATGAATGGTTTTGGTTGTTTAAAGTTTGTTTTTTTCCAATTAAAGTTTATAACAAGAAGCAACAGATATATCAATGGAACAACAGGTAGTGCTTGTGGCAGTGGTACGTACCATTAACCCCGATTAATTACACTTCTCAAAGTATCTCTAATTAAATTTGCAAACTATGTCATTTTGACAAAACTTTAAGTCTGATGTTAAAATGTGTATATATTTAAATTTTTGAGAAATTTCTTAATGAATTGAGTGTAACAGAGGGTTAATGGTTGACAATTCAGTGTTTTTTTTTCTTATATAAAAGATTGCCTTAGGATGATGAAGAGAGCGTTGACATTACCTTTGGATGAGAGTATGAAATTTAAATGGTTAGCTTGAAATTTAAACGACAAAATGATACTTCAATGATACTTCAAGTTTTGGGTGGGAAAAGGGAACAACATAACAATTTAATAGAACGTAGAAGGTGGTCCCGCTATAAAAATTGGGCCGCCATAGTTTATTTGTTATGTGATCTGGAAGAGGACTTCTCCTTACAATAGAATTAATTTTGGTTAAATGGACAGAACTGACTACCACTCAATCTCTTAACAAATTTAGTGAAATTTTCGGGAAAAATGGTAAAAGTTCCTACACACAGAGAAGAGATCGTTTGGAAATCGGTTGTACTAATGAACATTCTATATTAAGAATTTTAAATCAATTGGGTCAACGTATTTCCAATATTTACAAATATTTTTTCACCCTCAGTACGATTTGGTGATAGTTTCCATGAACAAACCTTATTTGGTTTACTTGCCGCAATTGTTAACTGAAAATTTACATCATCGATTGGCCTGAAACAGAACTTAAGCGCCAACGATGGTAATGGTGTGGGAATATTATAGGGAAAATGTCCTAAAGAATGTATTGAAGTTCTGGGTATACAAAGATTTCGGATATCATGGAAATGTCTCAGCACGATTCACTCAGCACCCATCAACCACGAATGGATTTCCTTTCATTCTCCTTCTATCTACACGGATGAAAAAGACTGTTTTTCATATGTTTGGCTATAAACATTATATGTTTGGAACACAAATTTGTAAACACAATATTTTTGAGTGCAAGCATATAATGTTCATAAACTAGCATAACATGTTTGGGACATATATGTTAATATGTTAGAACATTTTATGTTTGGGACATAAAATGTTTTTAAATATAATATGCTTGGATGCAAACATATATTAATTTAGAAATAGCCTATAAACATATATGTGTTTAGTAGCTTGGAGCGCTATTTAACAGGGAGCGATATTGAATTAAGTTGGTGGTTGTTGCTTGTTATTACAAAATTAACATTTTATTTTTCCTTGGGCAATTGATCAGCTACTTCTTTGATCCTTAAAAACTGTGTGGTCCGCTGTTCGAATCCCCGTCCGGCAAAAGGTAAAATTAAAATAAAAAAAAAATCATACAATTGAATAATTTCTTCTACAATGTTTGTATTACAGAAAAAGGTGCTAAGAACTAAAAAATCTCGTGGAAGTGAGAAAGATGTGGGGGAATATACAATTGGGCAGAAACAAAATTTTGAGCATTCAGGTCGAAAACCTATGTTGTTAGCACCTATATTACCTGTTTATTTTCATAATTCATTATGATTGTAAATATATAAATAAATAAATAAAATTTTGAGCACAATATTGTTTGGGAGAATTTTTTTAAGCATATAATATTTTTGGGTGCAAAATGCTTCCAAACATATTATCTGTTCACATAAAAACATATTGTTTTTTGGAAGACAACATTATTGAATTTGTATGCAAAAATACAAAATGTTTGGAAATTGACTACCCAAACATATATTGTTTAGACTAATATGCTTTCAAACATATTATATATTGGAAGAGATCAGACATATAAATGTTTGGGCAATAGCCAAAAATGTATATGCTTGAAGCAAAATATGTTTGGGAGTATATGTTACAGAAGCGATTTTTTGTGAGCGTGTATTTGTGATCAACCAACAAAAAAAATCTTATTTTACAAAATTTTTTTTTAAAGAATATTTTGTCAAAATTTTATTTGTATTGAATTTTTTTTCAAAATTTTATTTCTATAGAAAATTTTTTCAAAATTTTATTTCTACACCCTCAAAAAAATCGCTTCTTTAACATATGTTCCAAACATATTTTGCAGGAAGCACATATATTATTGGATACTGCCGAAACATTAATATGTTTGTTTTATGTGAACATATTATATGTTTGGAAGCATTTTGAGCCCAAAAATATTATAGGCTTGGAAGAATTTTTCCCAAAGACGATTGTGCTCATTGCCCAACATACTCGTAATTTTCAATTCCACGAAATATTTTAGTTCTTGGCACCTTTTTCTGTAATACAAATAATGTTGAAGAAATTATTCACTTTTATAAAGTTTTTAAATTTTACCTTTCGCCTGTACGGAGAATCGAACCGAGGATCATACAGTTTGTAAGCCAACACACTATCCACTGGACTACGTAGCTGTTATAGTCACCAGTGGATAATTATCGTTATAAGTTACATTTATATAGCATATTTTGCAGCGCCCACGAGCCCATGCAAACATAACATTATTTAACAGAAACATACATTTGTTTGCCACGTGGAGCAGTGGTTAGCATGTCTGCCTTGCATGCAAAGGGTCGTGGGTTCAATGCCTGTTCCGACCGAACACTTTTTTTTTAATTTACACATTTATATTCATACTATATTAAATTTTTATAATGAAACTTCGAAATGTGGGTTATTAATCATTTTACTGTCCCAACTCTAAAAAGAGTATAGTGCCCTTTCGTTATTTTTATGGAGACCCCTGATTTCTTTTAACGAACCAAGAAAAAAATTGTGTCCATAATGCCAAAATGATAAACAAAACACATGTCTACACATACGTAAAATGCTGCTCTCAAGGTGTAAACATATGCTGTTTGTTTTTCAAATGTCTATTCTCTTGGTTCCGAATGTCTCTTCTCTTTATTCAAATTAAATAATATTTAGACTTAAGCATATCAAATGTTTGGCCTTATCATAAAACAGTTTTCCGAAACAACATAAAAGCGGTTTCATAGAAATTGTTCTCTTTTGATTCTTTCGCTGTGTTATGTTGATATCTTTCGTCAACTCTCCCGGTTTCCATCTCTCTCTCTCTCTCTATACTCTCTCTGTCGCTTTGAATAAAATATCACAACATATGTATGTTTAGTCAAAATTTGTAAATATATATAAGTTTGCATTCACACGTATGATTTTTATTAAACATTCATGCCCCAAACATAATATATTCTAACATATTAACATACATGTCCCAAACATTTAGTGTTGCTTTAGGAACATTACATGTTTGCACTTAAATATATTGTGTTTTAAAATTGTGCCCGAAACACATTTTGTTTATATCGGAACATATGAAAAACATATTTTTCTAACAGTGTATAGATAATTTTGTCAACATTTTATTTCTACAGAAACTTTTGTCAGAATTTTATTTCCATAAAAATTTTGTTATATTTTTAGATCTTTTTTTTCAGAATTTTATTTGTATATATCGTCAAAATTTTATTTCTTTAGAAAATTTTGACACAACTTTCTAGAGTAATAAAATTTTGTCAAAATTTTCTAAAGAAAAAAAATTTTGACACAATTTTCTATAGAAATAAAATTTTGACAAAATTTTCTAAAGAAATAACATTTTGACGAAATATTTTATACAAAAAAAATTCTGACAAAATTTTCTAGAGAAATAAAAATTTAACAACATTTTCTAGGGAAATAAAATTTAGTCAAAAAACAAGTAAGGAAAGTCTAAAGTCGGGCGGGGCCGACTATATTATACCCTGCACCACTTTGTAGATCTAAATTTTCGATACCATATCACATCCGTCAAATGTGTAGGGGGCTATATATAAAGGTTTGTCCCAAATACATACATTTAAATATCACTCGATCTGGAAGAATTTGATAGACTTCTACAAAATCTATAGACTCAAAATTTAAGTTGGCTAATGCACTAGGGTGGAACACAATTTTAGTAAAAAATAAAAATATGGGTAACAATTAAATCTGAAGCAATTTTAAGGAAACTTCGCAAAAGTTTATTTATGATTTATCCCTCGATATAAATGTATTAGAAGTTTAGGAAAATTAGAGTCATTTTTACAACTTTTCGACTAAGCAGTGGCGATTTAACAAGGAAAATGTTGGTATTTTGACCATTTTTGTCGCAATCAGAAAAACATATATATGGAAGCTATATCTAAATGTGAACCGATTTCAACCTAATTTGGCACGCATAGCTACAATGCTAATTCTACTCCCTGTGCAAAATTTCAATTAAATCGTAGCAAAAAATTGGCCTCTGTGGTCATATGAGTGTAAATCGGGCGAAAGCTATATATGGGAGCTATATCTAAATCTGAACCGATTTCAACCAAATTTGGCACACATAGCTACAATACTGATTCTACTTCCTGTGCAAAATTTCAACGAATTCGGAGCAAAAAGTTGGCCTCTGTGGTCATTTGAGTGTAAATCGGGCGACAACTATATATGGGAGCTATATCTAAATCTGAACCGATTTCAACCAAATTTGACACGCATAGATATAATGCTAATTCTACTCCCTGTGCAAAATTTCAACTAAATCGGAGCAAAAAATTGGCCTCTGTGGGCAAATGAGTGCAAATCGGGCGAAAGCTATATATGGGAGCTATATCTAAATCTGAACCGATTTGGCTGATATTTTGCAAGTCTTACGAGACTCTTAAAATATTCGAATGTACGGAATTTGAGGAAGATCGGTTCATATACACGCCAATTATGAACAGATCGGTGAAAAATATATATGGCAGGTATATCTAAATCTGAACCGATTTTTTCCAAAATCAATAGGGATCGTCTCTGAGCCGAAACAGGACTCTATACCAAATTTTAGGACAATCGGACTAAAACTGCGTGCTGTACTTTGCACACAAAAATACATCAACAGACATACAGACGGACAGACAGACAGACAGACAGACAGACAGACGGACATCGCTGAATCGACTCAGAATTTAATTCTAAGACGATCGGTATACTAAACGATGGATCTCAGACTTTTCCTTCTTGGCGTTACATACAAATGCACAAACTTATTATACCCTGTACCACAGTAGTGGTGAAGGGTATAAAAAATGATAAAACTTTCAAAAATAAATTTTTTTGGCAAAATTTTATTTCTCTGGAAAATCTTGTTAAATTTTTATTTCTAAAGAAATTTTTTTTTCAGAATTTTTTTGTATATAATATTTCGTTAAAATTTTGTTTCTACAGAAAATGTTCTCAAAATTTTATTTCAATAGAAAATTTTCTCAAAATTTTATTTCTATAGAAAATTTTGACAACATTTTATTTCTACAGAAAATGTTGTCAACATTTTATTTCAATAGAAAATTTTGTCCAAATTTTATTTCTATAGCAAATTTTGTCAAAATGTTAATTCTATCGAAAATTTTGTCAAAATTTTATTTCTATAGAAAATTTTGTCAAAATTTTAATTCTATAGAAAATTTTGTCAAAATTTTATTTCTAATGAAAATTTGGTCAAAATTTTATTTCTATAGAAAATTTTGTCAAAATTTTATTTCTACCGAAAATTTTGTCAAAATTTTATTTCTATAAAAAATTTTCTCAAAATTTTATTTCTATAGAAAATTTTCTCAAAATTTTATTTCTATAGAAAATTTTATTTCATTTTTGTTGTTTGTTTGATTTCAGCTTAAAACCATTCATTGACTAAACTACAAGTGTAGCTTAACCAACAGAGGAAAATAATGTCTGTCAAATTTATTTGGGTAAAGCCCTATAGACTGCAAGATGGTTGGATGGATGTACGTTTCGGAATTACCACATTCCTCATCAGCATCCTCTATTTGCAGCAAAACTATCAACCAATGTTTTGTTATTGTTGGTTTTGTTCTTTAATCATTGTTGTTGTTTTTGATTTCAGCTTAAAACCATCCAACCATCTTGCAGTCTATAGGGCTTTGCCCAAATAAATTTGACAAACATTCTTTTCTTCTGTTGGTTAAGCTACACTTGTTGTTTAGTCAATGTATGGTCTTAATCTAAAATAAAAAAGGAAGTATATACGGCCGTAAGTTCGGCCAGGCCGAATCTTATGGATTGCGTAGAAACTCAACGAAGAATGTCATCCACAATCGAATTACTTGGGTTGTGGTATCTTAAAACTTCTTAACATCGTTTTCTAAATTGTGAGTTAGTCCATACGTGGTATATATTAGACAAAAAAGTTATGTATAGTTAAGTCTACAAATAATTACGAATCGATATGGACTTTTTGCACGATACGTAGAGAGCCAGAATTGAAATATGGGGGTCGCTTATATGGGGCCAGGGGAGCCACCGTGGTGCAATGGTTAGCATGCCCGCCTTGCATACACAAGGTCGTGGGTTCGATTCCTGCTACGACCGAACACCAAAAAGTTTTTCAGCGGTGGATTATCCCACCTCAGTAATGCTGGTGACATTTCTGAGGGTTTTAAAGCTTCTCTAAGTGGTTTCACTGCAATGTGGAACGCCGTTCGGACTCGGCTATAAAAAGGAGGTCCCTTGTCATTGAGCTTAACATGGAATCGGGCAGCACTCAGTGATAAGAGAGAAGTTCACCACTGTGGTATCACAATGGACTGAATAGTCTAAGTGAGCCTGATACATCGGGCTGCCACATAACCTAACCTAACCTTATATGGGGCCTATATACAATTATGAACTTGATATGGACCAATTTTTGTGTCATTGGGGATCGATTTATCTGTAGTTATATATATATAGTTATCTATATATAACTATAGACCGATATGGACCTAGTTAGGCATGGTGGTAAACGGCCAAGCAGATCGGATGAATTTTGCTTCTCCATAAGGCACCGGAGTTCAAATCTGGGGATCGGTTTATATGGGGCCTATATATAATTATGGACCGATTTCGACCAATTTTTGCATGGGTGTTTGAGGCCATATATTAACAGCACGTACCAAATTTGAACTGAATCAGATGAATTTTGGTCTTCCAAGATGCTCCGGAGGTCAATTCTGGTGATCGGTTTATATGGCGACTATATATAATTATGGACCGATGTTGACCAATTTTTGCATGGTCATTAGATACCATATACTTACATCATGTACCAAATTTCAGCCAGATTGGATGAAATTTGCTTCTCTTAGAGGCTCCGCAAGCCAAATCTGGGGATCGGTTTATATGGGGGCTATATATAATTATGGACCGATGTGTACCAATTTTTGCATGGTTGTTAGAGACCATATACTTACACCATGTACCAAATTTCAGCCGGATCGGATGAAATTTGCTTCTCTTAGAGGCTTCGAAAGCCAAATCGGGGGATCGGTTTATATGGGGGCTATATATAATTATGGACCGATGTGGACCAATTTTTACATGGTTGTTAGAGATCATATACTAACACCATGTACCAGCTTTCAGCCGGATCGGATGAAATTTGCTTCTCTTAGAGAATTCGCAAGCCAAATTTGGGGGCCCATTTATATGGGGGCTATACGTAAAAGTGGACCGATATGGCCCATTTGCAATACCATCTGACCTACATCATTAACAACTACTTGTGCCAAATTTCAAGTCGATAGCTTGTTTCGTTCAGAAGTTAGCGTGATTTCAACAGAGGGACGGACGGACGGACGGACATGCTCAGATCGACTCAGAATTTCAACACGACCCAGTATATATATACTTTATGGGGTCTTAGAGCAATATTTCGATGTGTTACAAACGGAAAGACAAAGTTAATATACCCCCATCCTACACTGAAAAAAAGCATGCCCGGTTCCAAAGATTTTGTCCTTACTTTAAAAAAATTGGTATTGATTCCGAGCCAAAGAAGCGGAGAATACAAGTAAGGATACTTTTAAGACACAATTCTCTTTTAAATTTGGGTTTTGTGTACTTACTTCTAGGAAGCAAATTTTAATTGTTCGCTTTCTCAACTTTTTTTCTTCACATGCTATCAAAACCCTTTAAAAAAGATTTAACGACTACTTTATTTTCCAAATTAAGACTCGACTTCCAGTAGAAATCATGCTACGTTTCAGGTAAAAAACTTCTTTAAAATAAAGTTTTGAAAAGCATGTCCTTTATTTGAACGATATTTGCTTTGTAGTCAAGATGCAAAAAGACATCAAATTTAAAGAACATTTCATTAAATTTAAAGAATTTTTCTGAATTATTAAAGTCAAGTTGACCTTAGCCCAAACTTTTTTCTTTCATATTATGACACCCATTTTTAAGTCAAATTACTTAATTATAAGGACAATACGACTTCATTGAAAAGTTTATCGACTTTTGGACATGGAAAAAAACTTTATATTAGAGAAATTCGTCTTTTATGCTAAGCAAAATTTGCATTCGTATTTTAACGACATCAAATCTTTGACCTCACGACAATATTTTTTTCAGTGTATGGTGGAGGGTATAAAAACAACAACAAAAATTTTATTTCTATAGAAAATTTTGTCAAAACTTTATTTCTATGGAAAATTTTGTCAAAATTTTATTTCTATAGAAAATTTTGTCAAAATTTTATTTCTATAGAAAATTTTGTCAAAATTTTATTTCTATAGAAAATTTTGTCAAAATTTTATTTCTGTAGAAAATTTAGTTAAAATTTCATTTCTACAGAAAATTTTGTCAAAATTTTATTTCTGTAGAAAATTTTGTTAAAATTTCATTTCTATAGAAAATTTTGTTAAAATTTCATTTCTATAGAAAATTTTATCTCTATAGAAAATTTTGTGAAAATTTTATTTCTATAGAAAATTTTGTGAAAATTTTATTTCTATGGAAAATTTTGTCAACAATTTATTTTTATAGAAAATTTTGTCAAAACTTTAATTCTATTCGAAATGCTGTCGAAATTATATTTCTATAAAAAATTTTCTCAATTGTTTTTTCATAAAAAAATTTTATCAAAATTTTATTTCTATAAAAAAATTCACAACAATTTCATTTCTATAGAAAATTTTGTAAAAATTTTATTTCTATAGAAGATTTTGTAAAAATTTTATTTTTATAGAAAATTTTGTCAAAAAATTTTTTTTGTAGATTTTTTTTCAAAATTTTATTTCTATAGAAAATTTTGTTAAAATTTAATTATAGTAATAGATAATTTTGTCAAAATTTTATTTCTATAGAAAATTTTGTCAAAATTTTAGTTCTATAGAAAATTTTGTTAAAATTTCATTTCTATAGAAAATTTTGTGAAAATTTTATTTCTATAGAAAATTTTGTGAAAATTTTATTTCTATAGAAAATTTTGTGAAAATTTTATTTCCATGGAAAATTTTGTCAACAATTTATTTTTATAGAAAATTTTGTCAAAACTTTAATTCTATTCGAAATGCTGTCAAATTTTTTTTTTCTATAAAAAATTCACAACAATTTCATTTCTTTAGAAAATTTTTTAAAAATTTTATTTCTATAGAAGATTTTGTAAAAATTTTATTTTTATAGAAAATTTTGTCAAAAATTTTTTTTTGTAGATTTTTTTTCAAAATTTTATTTCTATAGAAAATTTTGTTAAAATTTAATTATAGTAATAGATAATTTTGTCAAAATTTTATTTCTATAGAAAATTTTGTCAAAATTTTATTTCTATAGAAAATTTTGTCAAAATTTTAGTTCTATAGAAAATTTTGTTAAAATTTCATTTCTATAGAAAATTTTGTGAAAATTTTATTTCTATAGAAAATTTTGTGAAAATTTTATTTCTATAGAAAATTTTGTGAAAATTTTATTTCCATGGAAAATTTTGTCAACAATTTATTTTTATAGAAAATTTTGTCAAAACTTTAATTCTATTCGAAATGCTGTCAAAATTTTATTTCTATAAAAAATTTTCTCAATTGTTTTTTCATAAAAAATTTTATCAAAATTTTATTTCTATAAAAAAGTTTGTCAAAATTTTATTTCTATGGAAAATGTTGCCAAAAATTTTTTTTCTATAAAAAATTCACAACGATTTCATTTCTTTAGAAAATTTTTTAAAAATTTTATTTCTATAGAAGATTTTGTAAAAATTTTATTTTTATAGAAAATTTTGTCAAAATTTTATTTTTGTAGATTTTTTTTTCAAAATTTTATTTCTATAGAAAATTTTGTTAAAATTTAATTATAGTAATAGATAATTTTGTCAAAATTTTATTTCTATGGAAAACTTTGTCAACATTTTATTTCTATAGAAAATTTTGTCAAAATTTTATTTCTATACAAAATTTTGTCAAAATTTTATTTCTATAAAAAATTTTCTCAATTGTTTTTTCATAAAAAAATTTGTCAAAATTTTATTTCTATAAAAAATTTTGTCAAAATTTTAGTTTTATAAAAAATTTTGTCAAAATTTTATTTCTATAAAAAATTTTGTCAAAATTTTATTTCTATAAAAAATTTTGTCAAAATTTTATTTCTATAAAAAATTTTGTCAAAACTTTATTCCTATTCGAAATTTTGTCAAAATTTTATTTCTATAGAAAATTCACAACAATTTCGTGACATAAAATATATGTTTTTCCGATTTGGGGAAATATGTCTAAAAAACCCACATGTTTGTAGTAAAATCGCAACTGCTAAGTCGAAAACTTGTAAACATTAATCAAATTTATCTACACTTCTAATACATATTTATCGATCGATAACTCATAAATGCACTTTTGAGATATTGTATAAAAATGACTTTAGATTTAAATATAGACTTTCGTTACTGATTTTAAATTCCCCTTTATTTCAATTCTAATGTTACAGTTTACATTTACTCAACGAACTTTGAACCCGGAAGGTAAACAAAGCGCAACAAAAGTCCCAGGAATACACACACACACACATATATCCACACTTGTCTTTTCACTTTCAAAGATAAACAAAATTGAAATGCACACAGGAGAGAGAGAGAGAGGAAGGGAAGCGAAAAAGAAAATACAAATCGAAAAACAATCAATGATAGCTGTCGTCAATTGAAGTTCCGGACATGACACAAATCCATATCCCATTCATCATTCACTGCAACGTACGATGACACCGATACAAGGATTACCTCGGTATTAAAATAACAACAGCGACAAAGAATGGGAGAAATAGGTGGGTTGTGCTCTCTCTCTCTACTCTTGTCGCTGAATTATTTTAATTCGTGATGTTGCGTGGTCTTGTCAGCAGCAGAAGAAGCAGCAGCAGCAGAATAACATTCAATGAAAGTTGAGTGAAAACCAAGACCAAATGATATAGAGTCAAATAAAAGTCAACACCGGTTAAAAGCATGATTAAAGACATACAAATAATTATACATGGTGTATTAAATTCCAAAAGAGTGAATCTTATTTTTTAAGTACGACCAGTTAAATGTCCTACAAAATAGTATGGAAATTAGTAGATAAAAATGTCGAATCTGGGCAGATATTGGCAAATGCGGCATACTCTTCGCTACTATTAATGATGCAAAAAAAACCCTTCGATAGACGATTCTCGTATAATATAGTCTGAGTGGGACAGACTATATTATAGCCTGCACCACTTTCTTAATCCACATTTTCGATACTTTATCAAATCCGTCAAGTGTGTTGGGTGCTATACTCGTATATAAAGATTTTTGTTCCCACATCCAGAGAAAAAATATTTTCCTCCGGAACGAAATTTTAGACAAACGTAATTCCCTTTTCTTATAAAGTATTTTCTTTAAGAGCAAATGAAACCGAATTTATAATAAGCAATTCAACGGTTATCTTTTGTCTGCTGGTAAAAAGAAAGTTTTTTAGTGTCAAAACCAAACTTTGTTTGTCTAAAATTTCGTTCTTCAGAAAAGAAATCTCTTCCTTCAGTCCATATACATACATTTAAATTTGACTCGATCGGGACAAAATTTTGTTAGATTTCTACAAGTATAAAATCTAAGTCGGCTAATACCTTGGGGTGGAACACAATGTTAGTAAAAATAAGTAAATAAAATCTAAAGTCGGGCGGGGCCGACTATATTATACCCTTCACCACTATGTAGACCAAAATGTGTGTTACCATCTCAACTCCTTCCAGTTTGTTATTATGAATGTTTATATTCCCGTATACAAATATTTATATCTTGACCGATTTGGAGACAATTTTTATACTTCTAAATACAAAATCTCTGGAATTAAAATTTAAAACGGTTAGTGTCCTGGGATGAAACACAATGTTAGTAAAAAAACCAGTAAGGAAAGTCTAAAGTCAGGCGGGGCCGACTATATTATACCCTGCACCACTTTGTAGATCTAAATTTTCGATACCATATCACATCCGTCAAATGTGTTGGGGGCTATATATAAAGGTTTGTCCCAAATACATACATTTAAATATCACTCGATTTGGACAGAATTTGATAGACTTCTAAAAAATCTATAGACTCAAAATTTAAGTCGGCTAATGCACTAGGGTGGAACACAATATTAGTAAAAAAATATGTGAAACATTTAAATCTGAAGCAATTTTAAGGAAACTTCGAAAAAGTTTATTTATGATTTATCGCTCGATATATATGTATTAGAAGTTTAGGAAAATTAGAGTCATTGTTACAACTTTTCGACTAAGCAGTGGCGATTTTACAAGGAAAATGTTGGTATTTTCACCATTTTTGTCGAAATCAGAAAAACATATATATGGGAGCTATATCTAAATCTGAACCGATTTAAACCAAATTTGGCACGCATAGCTACAATGCTAATTCTACTTCCTGTGCAAAATTTCAACTAAATCGGAGTTAAAAATTGGCCTCTGTGGTCATATGAGTGTAAATCGGGCGAAAGCTTTATATGGGAGATATATCCAAATGTGAACCGATTTCAAGCAAATTTGGCACGCATAGTTACAACGCTAGTTCTACTCCCTGTGCAAAATTTCAACTAAATCGGAGCAAAAAATTGGCCTCTGTGGGCAAATGAGTGTAAATCGGGCGAAAGCTATATATGGGAGCTATATCTAAATCTGAACCGATTTGGCCGATATTTTGCAAGTTTTTCGAGACTCATAAAATATTCGGATGTACGGAATTTGAGGAAGATCGGTTGATATACACGCCAATTATGACCAGATCGGTGAAAAATATATATGGCAGCTATATCTAAATCTGAACCGATTTTTTCCAAAATATATAGGGATCGTCTTTGAGCCGAAACAGGACCCTATACCAAATTTTAGGACAATCGGACTAAAACTGCGAGCTGTACTTTGCACACAAAAATACATCAACAGACAGACAGACAGACGGACAGACAGACGGACATCGTTAAATCGACTCAGAATTTAATTCTAAGACGATCGGTATACTAAACGATGGGTCTCAGACTTTTCCTTCTTGGCGTTACATACAAATGCACAAACTTATTATACCCTGTACCACAGTAGTGGTGAAGGGTATAATTAACAAAATTTTCTATTGAAATAAAAATTTAACAAAATTTTCTATAGAAATAAAATGTTGACGACATTTTCTATAGAAATAAAATTTTGACAACATTTTCTAAGTTTTGACAAAAGTTTCTATTGAAATAAAATTTTAACAAAATTTTCTATAGAAATAAAATGTTGACAAAATTTTCTATAGAAATAAAATTTTGGTAGATTATTTTTGGCTCAAGTGCCAACCATGATTATGAACCGATATGGACTAATTGTTGGGGATTGGGGATCACCTATATATAACTATAGATCGATATGGACCAATTTTGGTATGGTTGTTAGCGGCCATATGCTAACACCACGTTCCACATTTGAAGCGGATCGGATGAATTTTGCTCCTCCAAGAGGCTCCGGAGGTCAAATCTGGACAACGGTTTATATGGGGGTTATATATATTGGGTTATATATATTTATGGACCAATATGGACCAATTCTGGCACGGTTGTTAGAGACCATATACCAAAACCATGTACCAAATTTCAGCCGGATCGCATGACATTTGCTTCTCTTTGAGGTTTCGCAAGCCAAATTTTTTCATGATTTAGTGACACGGCCACTGAAAAAAAACATGCGTGGTTTTAAAGATTTTGCCAATGATTTTGGTATTGATTCCGAACCAAAGAAGCGTAGAATTGAAGTAAGGATACATTAAAGACACAATTCTCTTTATACTCTGCGCCATACTGTGGAACAACCATGCAAAAATTGGTCCATATCGGTTCATAATTATATATAGCCCCCATATAAACCGATCCCCAGATTTGACCTCCGGAACCTCTTGGATGAGCACAATTCATCCGATTCGGTTGGAATTTGGTACATTGCGCTAGTTCATAATCATGGTTGTCACTCGAGCCAACAATAACATACCAAAATTTAATTTCTATAGAAAATTTTGTCATAATTTTATTTCTATAAAAAATTTTGCCAAATTTTTATTTCTATAGAAAATTTTGTCAAAATTTTATTTCTATAAAAACTTTTGCCAAATTTTTATTTCTATAAAAAATGTTGCCAAATTTTTATTTCTATAAAAAATTTTGCCAAAATTTTATTTCTATAGAAAATTTTGTCAAAATTTTATTTCTATAGAAAATTGTGTCAAACTTAATTATATACGTATTTAATCGGTCTTTTTATACCCTTCACCACTACTGTGGTACAGGGTATAATAAGTTTGTGCATTTGTATGTAACGCCAAAAAGGAAAATTCGGAGACCCATCGTTTAGTATACCGATCGTCTTAGAATTAAATTCTTAATATGGAAAAAAATAACTCGTTAACTCGTTTTTAACGGATTTTGATAACAACTGAAACAAAATTTAACATTTGCTTCCTAGAAGCAAGTACGTAACCCCCAAATTTAAAAGAGAATTACGTCTTTAAAGTATCCTTACTTGTATTCTCCGCTTCTTTGGATCGGAATTAATACCCAAACTGTTAAAGTAAAGACAAAATCTTTGGAACCGGGCATTCACATTTGCTTTACTATTGTACTATATCCTAGCATTCTCTTATTTCTGATATTAGTTCTCGAAAATTTAATTAAAATTATGGATAGTTTCAATATTGGTTGAAAAATGTGCGCATATACATTTATTATACAATAAAGGGGAAAAAGCGAAATTAGGTAACACTAGATCTGAGTAAGAATATTCGTAGGTATACCATGGACTGATGTCGATGGAGGTTGTTGCAAACATAAACATACACACACACATTACAAATATAACAAAACCTCTTCTCTACGTCTGTTGCAAAACAAAAAAAAAAAAACTTTCGGAGAGTAGTTATTTCTACTCTGTGTATAGACTTTCAATTCCAATCAGCGTTGCCGTTTTGGTCCGATCGGACCAAAATTGGTCTAAAAGATTTCTAATTTTTAAATTTGGTCCGATGGTCAGACCAAACAGAATTTGATCCATTTTGGTCCATTTTCATAAATTTGGTTTCTATTTAATAGTAGATGGTGCACCGCAAAGAATATTGTCGGGAGGCCAAATATTTCACATGCTTAAAATACGAATACGAATTTTGCTTTGAATAGAAGACGTATTTCTCTGAAAAAAAGTTTTTCCTTGTCTAAAAGTCTCTAAACTTTTCAATGAAGTCTGTTTGTCCTTATAGCTAAGTGATTCGACATAAAAATGTGTATCCTAACATGAATGCAAATTTCGTTTTAATGACGTCAAAATGCATTTAATATTTCTGAAAAAATCTTCGAAATTAATAAAATATTTCAACACATTGTTTTAAAGTCATTATCAGGGCTGTGGAGTCGAGCCAATTTTGCTCGACTCCGACTCCGACTCCAGCATTTTTCATCAGCTCGACTCCGACTACGACTCCGGAGTCGACTCCGGGTAATATAACTAAATCTCATTTTAATACCACTAATTTGTAGTACTATTGTGGGGGTACCGTAAGTGGATCGATATAAAGTATCGTATTTATTTATGTGTGCAAAAAAAGGTCTTAATTTTACAGTAGATGCCAACTGAACTCTATATTTCAAATTTAGGGTAATGTTTAATAAATAAAATAATGAAATAAATACTCATCATAATATGAGAAGATACCAACAGTATATGTATTTGTGGACCAACATTATTGTAACTATCTCAAATCCTTTAAATTTGTGTCGCGCTATATAAAGGTTTATATTCCCATTTGAAAATTTGAGTCATTTCTACAAGTTTTCGACTTAGCAGTGAGTATCTGTGAGCATACAATTTTGGGAAAAAATTTTGTCTAGTAAATAAAACTTTTTATAGAAATAAAAGTTTGAAAAAATTATCAATAGAAATACAATTTAAAAAAAATTGTGTAGCAAACAAAATTTTGCAAAATTTTTTATAGAAATAAAATTTTGCAAAATATTCTATAGAAGCAAAATTTTGACTAAATTTTCTATAGAAATAAAATTTTGACTAAATTTTATATAGAGAAAAATATTTCTGTAGTATTAAAATTTTGAATACATTTTTTGTAGCAGTGAGCATCAGTAAAAATTTGACAATTTTTTCTTATAGAAATAAAATTTTGAAAAAATTATCTATAAAAACAAAATTTTAGAAAAATTTTTGTGTAGTAAATAAAATTCTGCAAAATATTCTACAGAAAGAAAATTTTGACTAAATTTTCTATAGAAATAAAATTTTGACAAAATTTTCTATAGAAATAAAAGTTTGGCCAAATTTTCTAATAAAAATTTCAATTACTATAAAATGTTGGCAAAATTTTCTATAGAAATAAAATTTTGACTTAAATTTTGTAGAAATAAAATTTTGAAAAAATTATTGTGTAACAAACAAAATTTTGCAAAATTTTCTATAGAAATAAAATTTTGCAAAATATTCTATAGAAACAAAATTTTGACTCAATTTTTATAGAAATAAAATTTTGACTAAATTTTCTATAGAAAAAAATATTTCTATAGTAATAAAATTTTGAATAAATTTTTATAGAAATAAAATTTTGACAAAATTTGCTATAGAAATAAAATTTTGACAAAACTTTTTATAGAAATAACATTTTGACAAAATTTTCTATAAAAAACAACTTTGAAAAAATGTTCTGTCAATATTCCACATATGTATATGGCCTTAAAATAAAATTAAAAAAAAAATAATAATTTCGATTGTTCGAAATATTTCAAATAAATTGATATGGGCATTAAAATGGATCGATCCAGCCCATCTGCTAGTCTAACATTCTAGGAAACATAAAAAGATAGACGTAATTGGAAGTTGATTTTCATTTACAATCATGCTGTACATTGATCGAATGAATAAATAATTTGTTGTTCACAGGATTTCGGTCGCAATTATTAACCGATTTTGATGAAATTTGGTACCGGGAGTTTTTTTGGGCACAAGGACGAACGTTATTGAATTTGGAAGAAATCGGATCAAATTTAGATATAGCTCCCATATATATGTATTGCCCGATTTCGACAAATGGGGTCACGTTGCACTTTTTTTACTAACCGATCGTCGTCAAATTTAGCACAAAATAATCTTCTGTATCACCCTTTAAGTCTGAAAATTTCATCGAAATCGGTTCAGATTTAGATATAGGTCCCATATATATGTATCGCCCGATTTTGTCAAATTAGGTCATAAAACCCTTATTTATCAACCGATCTTACTCAAAGTTGGCGAAATGTAATCTTCTATAGCACTAACTATATGTGCAAAAAATCGTCGAAATCGGTTCAGATTTAGCTATAGCTCCCATATATGTACCGCTCGATTTTTCTAAATAAAATAAAACTCAATTGAACAAATAATACAATGTTTGTACTATAATTTTCTCGAAGAGGAGCGGAGCGGAGCGATTTTTTTTTTCTCGGAGCGGAGCGAGGAGCGGAGCGAGGAGCGGAGCGGTTTTTTTTCTCCGGAGCGGGAGCGGAGCGGAGCGAAAAAAATGGACCGCTCCGGATCCCTGGTCTGTCTGTCTGTCTGTCTGTCTGTTGGTGTATTTTTGTGTGCAAAGTACAGCTCGCAGTTTTAGTCCGATTATCCTAAAATTTGGTACAGGGTCCTGTTTCGTCTCAAAGACAATCCCTATTGATTTTGGAAAAAATCGGTTCAGATTTAGATATAGCTGCCATATATATTTTTCACCGATCTGGTCATAATTGGCGTGTATATCAACCGATCTTCCTCAAATTCCGTACATCCGAATATTTTATGAGTCTCGAAAAACTTGCAAAATATCACCCAAATCGGTTCAGATTTAGATATATCTCCCATATATAGCTTTCGCCCGATTTACACTCATTTGCCCACAGAGGCCAATTTTTTGCTCAGATTTAGTTGAAATTTTGCATAAGGAGTAGAATTAGCATTGTAACTACGCGTGCCAAATTTGGTTGAAATCGGTTCAGATTTGGATATATCTCCCATATATAGCTTTCGCCCGATTTACACTCATATGACCACAGAGGCCAATTGTTAACTCCGATTTAGTTGAAATTTTGCACAGGGAGTAGAATTAGCATTGTAGCTATGCGTGCCAAATTTGGTTGAAATCGGTTCAGATTTAGATATAGCTCCCATATATATGTTTTTCTGATTTCGACAAAAATGGTCAAAATACCAACATTTTCCTTGTAAAATCGCCACTGCTTAGTCGAAAAGTTGTAAAAATGACTCTAATTTTCCTAAACTTCTAATACATATAAAGGGTGATTCTTTTGAGGTTAGGATTTTCATGCATTAGTATTTGACAGATCACGTGGGATTTCAGACATGGTGTCAAAGAGAAAGATGCTCAGTATGCTTTGACATTTCATCATGAATAGACTTACGATCTGCCACAACGTCGAATTTTCAGTGAATGGGCCCTAGAAAAGTTGGCAGAAAATCCGCTTTTTTATCGACAAATTTTGTTCAGTGATGAGGCTCATTTCTGGTTGAATGGCTACGTAAATAAGCAAAATTGCCGCATTTGGAGTGAAGAGCAACCAGAAGCCGTTCAAGAACTGCCCATGCATCCCGAAAAATGCACTGTTTGGTGTGGTTTGTACGCTGGTGGAATCATTGGACCGTATTTTTTCAAAGATGCTGTTGGACGCAACGTTACGGTGAATGGCGATCGCTATCGTTCGATGCTAACAAACTTTTTGTTGCCAAAAATGGAAGAACTGAACTTGGTTGACATGTGGTTTCAACAAGATGGCGCTACATGCCACACAGCTCGCGATTCTATGGCCATTTTGAGGGAAAACTTCGGAGAACAATTCATCTCAAGAAATGGACCGGTAAGTTGGCCACCAAGATCATGCGATTTGACGCCTTTAGACTATTTTTTGTGGGGCTACGTCAAGTCTAAAGTCTACAGAAATAAGCCAGCAACTATTCCAGCTTTGGAAGACAACATTTCCGAAGAAATTCGGGCTATTCCGGCCGAAATGCTCGAAAAAGTTGCCCAAAATTGGACTTTCCGAATGGACCACCTAAGACGCAGCCGCGGTCAACATTTAAATGAAATTATCTTCAAAAAGTAAATGTCATGGACCAATCTAACGTTTCAAATAAAGAACCGATGAGATTTTGCAAATTTTATGCGTTTTTTTTTTAAAAAAAGTTATCAAGCTCTTAACAAATCACCCTTTATATCGAGCGATAAATCATAAATAAACTTTTTCGAAGTTTCCTTAAAATTGCTTCAGATTTAAACGTTTCCCATATTTTTTTTACTAACATTGTGTTCCACCCTAGTGCATTAGCCGACTTAAATTTTGAGTCTATAGATTTTTTAGAAGTCTATCAAATTCTTCCAGATCGAGTGATATTTAAATGTATGTATTTGGGATAAACCTTTATATAGCCCCCAACACATTTGACGGATGTGATATGGTATCGAAAATTTAGAACTACAAAGTGGTGCAGGGTATAATATAGTCGGCCCCGCCCGACTTTAGACTTTCCTTACTGTTTTTTTTTCAGTGGCCGTGTCACTAAATCATGAAAACGTTTTGTAAAACACTCTAATTTATTAATCGATTTGCAAATTCAAATTTAGCACAGGGTAACACTTTACAATAACACGTGAATTTGCAAAATATCAGACATTGTCTGTGATTTAGGTAAGGTTAGGTTAGGTGGCAGCCCGATGTATCAGGCTCACTTAGACTATTCAATCCATTGTGATACCACATTGGTGAACTTCTCTCTTATCACTAAGTGCTGCCCGATTCCATGTTAAGCTCAATGGCAAGGTACCTCCTATTTATAGCCGAGTCCGAACGGCGATCCACATTGCAGTGAAACCACTTAGAGAAGCTTTGAAACCCTCAGAAATGTCACCAGCATTACTGAGGTGGGATAATCCACCGCTGAAAAACTTTTTGGTGTTCGGTCGAAGCAGGAATCGAACCCACGACCTTGTGTATGCAAGGCGGGCATGCTAACCATTGCACCACGGTGGCTCGCCGTGTCTGTGATTTAGGTTTATATCCCAAATTAATAATACCCCCTAAATATTTAGATGGATGGGGGTACATTAACTTTGTCATTCCGTTTGTAACACATCGAAATAAAGTATATATATATTCTGGGTCGTGGTAAAATTCTGAGTCGATCTAAGCATGTGCGTCCTTCCGTCTGTTGAAATCACGCTAACTTTTGAACGAAACAAGCTATCGACTTGAAACTTGACATAAGTAGTTATTATTGACTGGATGGTATTGCAAATGGGCCATATCGGAGCCTCTTAGAGAAGCAAAATTCATCCGATCCGGCTGAAACTTGGTACGTGGTGTTAGTATGTGATCTTTAATAACCATGCAAAAATTGGTTCATATCGGTTCATAATTATATATAGCTCCCATATAAACCGATCCACTGATTTGACCTCCGGAACCCCTTGGAGGAGCAAAATTCATCCGATTCGGTTGCAATTTGGTACATTGCGTTAGTTCATAATTATGGTTGCCACTCGAGCAAAAATTAATCTACCAAAATTTTATTTCTATAGAAAATTTAATCAAAATTTTATTTCTATAGAAATTTTGTCAAGGGTTTTATTTCTATAGAAAATTTTGTCAAAATGTCATTTCTATAGAAAATTTTGTAAAAATTTTATTTCTATAGAAAATTTTGTCAAAATTTTATTACTATAGGAAATTTTGTCAAAATTTTATTTCTATAGAAAAATTTTGTCATAATTTTATTTCTATAGAAAATTTTGTCAAAATTTTATTTCTATAGAAAATTTTGTCAATTTTTTTTCTATAGAAAATTTTTTCAAAATTTTATTTCTATAGAAACTTTTGTCAAAATTTTATTACTTAGAATATTTTGACAAAATTGTATTACTACAGAAAATTTTGTCAAAATTTTATTTCTGTAGGAAATTTTACTACAGAAAATTTTGTCAAAATTTTATATTTATAGAAAATTTTGTCAAAATTTTATTACTATAGAAAATTTTGTCAAAATTTTATATATAGCCGATCCGCAATCCCACAAAACTTGGTCCATATCGGTTCATATTATGGTTGTCACTCGAACCAAAAATAATCTACCAAAATTTTATTTCTATAGAAAATTTTGTTAAAATTTTTTTTCTATATAATTTTTTTTCAAAATTTTATTTCTATAGAATATTTTTTCAAAATTTTATTTCTATAGAAAATTTTGCCAACATTGTATTACTACAGAAAATTTTGTCAAAATTTTATTTCTATAGGAAATTTTATCAAAATTTGATTTCTATAGAAACTTTTGTCAAATTTTTATTACTATAGAAAATTTTGTCAAAAATGTATTACTACAGAAAATGCTGTCAAAATTTTATTTCTATAGGAAATTTTATCAAAATTTTATTACTATAGAAAATTTTGCCAAAATTTTGTTTATATAGAAAATTTTGTCAAAATTTTATTTCAATAGAAAATTTTGTCAAAATTTTATTACTATAGAAAACTTTGACAAAATTTTATATATAGCCTATCCGCAATCCCACAAAAAGTGGTCCATATCGGTTCATATAATGGTTGTCACTCGAACCAAAAATAATCTACCAAAATTTTATTTCTATAGAAAATTTTGTCAAAATTTTATTTCTATAGAAAATTTTGTCAAAATTTTATTTATATAGAAAATTTTGTCAAAATTTTATTCCTATATAAATTTTTTTCAAAATTTTATTTCTATAGAATATTTTTTCAAAATTTTATTTCTATAGAAAATTTTGCCAAAATTGTATTACTACAGAAAATTTTGTCAATATTTTATTTATTTAGGAAATTTTATCAAAATTTTTTTTAAAATAGAAAATTTTGTCAAAATTTTATTACTATAGAAAATTTTGTCATGATTTTATTTCCATAGAAAATTTTGTAAAAATTTTGTTTCTATAGAAAATTTTGTCATGATTTGATTTCTATAGAAAATTTTGTCAAAATTTTATTTCTATAGAAAATTTTGTCAACATTTTATTTCTATAGAAATTTTTGTCAAAATTTTATTTCTATAGAAAATTTTGTCAAAATTTTATTTCTATATAATATTTAGTCACAATTTTATTTCTATAGAAAATTTTGTCAATATTTAATTTTTATAGAAAATTTTGTCAACATTTAATTTCAATAAAAAATTTTGTCAAAATTTTATTTAAAAAAAAAATTTATCAAAATTTTATTTCTATAGAAAATTTTTTCCAAAATTTAATGTAACTAGAAAATTTTGTCAAAATTTTATTTCTATAACATAGAGAATTTTTTTTTTTCACAATTTCATTTCTATAGAAAATTTTGTCACAATTTTATTTCTATAGAAAATTTTAAAACCTACCAACACATCAAGAATTCTACCAAGCAGTAAAAAATCTACATTTAAAGTAGAATTCTACCAACTGTGGCAACGGTGCTCAGGAACCAATCCTGAGCAATATTGCCAAAAAAAAAAACATAAGTCTATCTCGCCTCCTTCTGGATGTTGAAAACATATGTACTAACTTATAACACTATGTTCCACAGTGTGGCGCAGGGTATAAAAATCTAAATAATAACGAATACTTCAAAATAAAAAAATATTGTCTTAATTCCAAAAGAACGTTAAACCAAAGATGCTAAATTCTCAAAGTAAGTCTTAGCCTATATTTCAATTCATTTAAGGACGATTTCTTTAAATCAAAAATATGTGTTCTTTAATTTTAAGAAAAATTTAAGTCCTAAATTTAATATTTTTGTCAAAATTTTATTTCCATAAAAATTTTTGTCAAGATTTTATTTCAATAGAAAATTTTGTAAAAATTGTATTTCAATAGAAAATTTTGTCACACTGAATTATATAGGTATTTAATCGGCCTTTTTTCAGTTTAATATATACCACATATGGACTAACTTACAATTTAGAAGACTTGCCATCGCCAAGTGTTTTCGCAGCCCATGTAATTCGATTGTGGATGACAGTCTTTAGTAGAAGTTTCTAAGCAATCCATGGTGGAGGGGTACATAAGATTCGGCCTGGCCGAACTTACGGCCGAACGAACTTACTATAGAAAATTTTGTCATAATTTTATTTCTATAAAAAATTTTTTCAAAATTTTATTTCTATAGAAAATTTTGTCATAATTTTATTTCTATAAAATTTTTTGCCAAAATGTATTTATATAGAAAATTTTGTCAAAATTTTATTTCTATAAAAAATTTTGCCAAAATTTTATTTCTATAGAAAATTTTATTTCAACAGAAAATTTTGTCCAAATTTTATTTCTATAGAAAATTTTGTCAATCTGAATTATATACGTATTTAATCGGCCTTTTTTAGTTTAATAAATACCACGTATGAACTTGTTTTCTAATTTATTTACTTGTTTGTAATAACAGTTTAATTATTCATATTCCAATTTTTATTACAAATTATATTTTTAATAGAACTTTGATTCGATTTTCAATTAGTAAATAATTTCTACATAAATCTATAATGAATCCAAATCAGAAACTCACGCGTGGCGAATATTTATGTACTTTAACTTCATTTGCATTTGGCCAACTAGTGGAGAACGTTTATGTGTTGTGGCAACCTCCAAATATTGGTCATCATCATAATTTATTGCACACAAGTACACATGTCATAATTATCCCTCAATCCACGTACACCGCTCGCCCTTATTAACAAGTTTTCAAAAAAAAAAAAAAAAGCAAAAAACAGAAATAAAATAAAATAAAATAAAATAAAACGAACTATAGATGCAAATATAAATGCCATTTCCATTCATTACTCGCATTTATAATTCATTGTTTTAATTATTGTTCCAATTTAATGTTGGGTTGGTTGGTTTTCATATGGTTTGCTTGACTTGGTCGCGTTCATAAGTTGGGGTTTGGCTTTGTTTGCTCATTGATTTATAATGACAACACTCTATCAACAATAATAATTAACAATAATAACAACAACACCAATCGTAATAAGAACTATTGCAAAAGGCAACATCAACATAATCAACAGCCATAAATTACAGGAAACCATAGACACAGCAGACAACAGCAGTATCCATTATTGGGGTGGGGGAAATATCTGTGATTTCCATAAATGAGAAATTGCTTCCTTTTGAGTGGATGTGTTCCAACATAATTGAACATTTGTATGCCAATTAATTTTAAATTATTTTCTCTTCAAAAGTAAGGAATTTTGGGAAGGGAGTGAATTGTGATAAATATTCACGGAAAAAATAAAGAATTAAAATAGGTTTAATTTTGTTACCATCAGTTCACGATTTTGGAATGTATTTTTTTCTATTAGTGTACCTTAATTATAATAGAGTAATAAATAATAATATAAATAATAAAGTAGGCAAAGGTTATGATGTTAATGATGTTAATATTTTCATGAAATTTTCAAGTGACCACCGAAACCACTCCATACTATTCATGAAATTTTTCATAACTAAATCGTAAAGTGAGTGCCCTAGGTTCTCCTAGGGAGCCACCGTGGTGCAATGGTTAGCATGCCCGCCTTGCATACACAAGGTCGTGGGTTCGATTCCTGCTACGACCGAACACCAAAAAGTTTTTCAGCGGTGGATTATCCCACCTCAGTAATGCTGGTGATATTTCTGAGGGTTTCAAAGCTTCTCTATGTGGTTTCACTGGAATGTGGAACGCCGTTCGGACTCGGCTATAAAAAGGAGGTCCCTTGTCATTGAGCTTAACATGGAATGGGGCAGCACTCAGTGATAAGAGAGAAGTTCACCACTGTGGTATCATAATGGACTGAATAGTCTAAGTGAGCCTGATACATCGGGCTGCCACATAACCTAACCTAACCTAACCTAGGTTCTATATTTTCCTTGTAAATTTCAAGTAAATCAAAATTTTACTATATTTTTTAAAGAAGACATGTCCTTCGCTATCAAATATCGAGAAATAAAGAAAGAAAATCGTGGGTAAGGAGAAGGTCCCTCTCCCCGTCCAATTATCAAAAAATTAGGCACACCATATTAATTTCATAATATACCTTCACGTCCCTTGTATGTTTCATGTAAATCGGAGAATTTTTTTTTTGCTATATTAATAAATGTCTGGCAAAGTAGGGCTAGTAAAGAGGCCACCATCTCCGTCCAAATATCAAAAAATCAGGTGTCCATATTAATTTCATAACCTCTCCCATGTCCTCTGGAAATGGCAAATAAATCGGAGAAGTTAAGAAGTTAGTTAATTTCACTGTATATATTTTATTAAAACGTGGGGCAAAGGGGAGACCCTCCTCCCCGATCAAATGGCAAAAAATCAGATACCCCATATTAATTTCATAGCCCCCCCCTTTGAAAATTTCAAGCAAATCGCAGAAAATATTTCCAACTTTCAAAAAGTAAGGAGAAGACCACTTTCCTCTCCCAAATATCTCAAATCAGGTACCCGATATTAATTTCTAAACATCGCCCACGTTCTTTGTAAATCGGAGAACTTTAATTTTGTTCATTGTACTTTAAAAAAATATCAAGTAAGTATCAAAAAATCAGGTACCCCACGATCTCTGTAAATTCCAAGTAAATCGGAGAACTTTAATTTTGTTCATTGTACTTTAAGAAAAAGTCGGACAAAGGGCCCCCATCCCCTATCAAATATCATAACCTGCCCCACGTTCTCCGAAAATTCCAACGCCATTTTCAACCTTTCCCGAAGATTTCAAAGAACTCGGAGAACTTTGGTCCAATTTAGAAAACTCGGGCAAGGGATTCCTTCCTTCTACCCGACCAGATATAAAAAATATGTAGCCTATATTATTTCGTCCTTAAATTAACTAAAATATATGTTTAGTCTTACTTTGAGAATTTCGCATCTTTTGTTTAAAGTTCTTGTTGGAAATAAGACAATATTTTTTATTTTAAAGTATTCGTTATTATTTAGATTTTTATACTCCGCGCCACACTGTGGAGCAGAGTGTTATAAGTTAGTACATATGTTTGCAACAGCCAGAAGGAGGCGAGATAGACTTATGTTGTTTTTTTTTGGCAATATTCCTCAGGAACGGTTCCTGAGCACAGTTACCGCAGTTGGTAGAATTCTACTTTAAATGTAGATTTTTTACTGCTTGGTAGAATTCTTGATTTTTTTGGTAGATTTTTGCAATTTTCTATAGAAATAAAATTTTGGCAAAATTTTCTATAGAAATAAAATTTTGACAAAATTTTCTATAGAAATAAAATTTTGACCAAATTTTCTATAGAAATAAAATTTTGACAAAATTTTCTATAGAAATAAAATGTTGACAAAATTGTATATTGAATTAAATTGAGAAAAAATTTTATATTGAACTCAATTTTGACAAAATTTTCTACAGAAACAAAATTTTCTATTTACATAAAATTTTGCAAAAAATTTCTATAGAAATAAAATTTTGATAAAATTTTTTATAAAATAAAATTTTGACAAAATTTTATATAGAAATAAAATTTTGACAAAATTTTATATAGAAATAAAATTTTGACAAAATTTTCCAGAGAAATAAAATTTTGAAAAAACTTTCTAGATAAATAAAATTTTCTATAGATATAAAATTTTGCAAAATTTTTCTATAGAAATAAGTTTTATTTCTATAAAAATAAATTGGTAGATTTCTTACTGTTTTGGTAGATTTTGCAATTTTCTATAGAAATACAATTTTTACAAAATTTTCTATAGAAGTAAAATTTTGCAAAAATTTTCTATAGAAATAAAATGTTGACAAAACTAAATAAATAAAATTTCTATAGAAATAACATTTTTACAACATTTTCTACAAAAATAAAATGTTGACAAAGTTTTCTATAGAAATAAAATTTTGACAAAATTTTCTATATAAATAAAATTTTGACTAAATCTATATATATAAAATTCAATTTATGTTTGTTTATTTGTTTGTTGGTTTGTTTGTTTGTATGTACCGAGTTGGCTCCGAAACGGCTGAACCGATTTACTTGAAACTTTCAGAGATCGTAGGGGGCGTTCATGTGGTGAAAATAGGGTACCTCATTTTTTGACACCTGGTCGCGGAGGGGGACCTCCCCTTTGTCGGACTTTTTGAAAATTGGACCAAAGTTGACCGATTTGGTTGAAATTTTCGTTGAAGATTGGGGTTGGCATCTAGACAAAGATCCACTACTTTTTATTTCGATATTTGATGGCGGAGGGGGGCCTCTCCTTTGTTCGACTTTTTTTAAAGTACAGTGAAAAAACTAAAATTCTCTAAATTATCTGAGATTTACAGAGAACATGTGGTGAGGTTATGGAATTAATATGGGTACCCGATGATTTCATATGTGGATGGGGAGGGGGACCTCCCCCTTGCCCTACTTTTTGAAACTTGGAACAAAATTATGCGATTTGCTTGAAATTTTCATTGAATGTTGGGGTTGGCATATAGACAAAAATCCGCTACATTATTTTCCGATATTTGGTCGGGGAGGGGGACCACCCCTTTGCCCAAAATTTGTGTTTTTTTTTTTGAAAGTTCAAATAAGACTAAACTCCCCCGACTGAAATTTTACAGAAAAAATGGGTTACGAAATTTATATCAGGTTCCTGATTTTTTAATAAAAATAAAAGGGCATAGGGAGACATCCGCTTCTCTTAAGTACATACAGAGAAACAATTAAACTTTACCGAGTTACTTGAAATTTACAGAGGACTGGGGAGAGATCGTAACCTCCGTCAACCGTATTAGTTGATACCTGATTTTGTGATATTTGGACGGAAGAGAGGCCGCCCCTTTAGGCTTATAATTTGCTTGACATTTTCTGCGACGTTTACAAAAGATACGCTTTTCGACATTTGGTCGGGGAGGAGGTCCTCCTCTAAAACTACAAAAAAAAATTAAGTTTTCTTGAAATTTACAAAAGCAGTGGGGGAAGGTTATGAACGAAGAGGCAACTTTCCTTGCCCCACACTTGAAGGAAAGTTTCAAGAATTTTCAGGGAAGGTTAGGGGTGTCGATATTGTATCGGGGAAAGTGAGGTCCCTTTAAAACAATAGAGCAAAATTTAAACATCTTCGATCTACTTGAAATTTACAGGGACGTGGAAGGAGGTGATTAAATTTATAAATAATTTTTAAATTAGTATATGAATTTTCGATATCTGGTTGGGGAAGGGGAAAATTGAAGTAAACTTTATCGATTTACTCCGATAGAATTTATAGGGACCATTGAGTAGTTGCGAAATTAATATAGGGTACGTGATAGTCCGATATCAGGTCGGAGTGGAGCGAAGGTGGGGAGAGGGTTCCCTTTTGTCCGTTTTTTTTTCTTAAATTGAAAGTAGATGGTTGTCCGTAAATGGGACTCGGTACATAATTTTATGATTTTTGTACAGGCTTCTGCCAGACTTCTTTTTAGTCTTCATTTTAGTAAAGAGAGGGTTCCCTTTTGTCCGTTTTTTTTCTTAAGTTGAAAGTAGAGGGTTGTCCGTAAATGGGAACTCGGTACATAATTTTATGATTTTTGTACAGGCTTCTGCCAGACTTCTTTTTAGTAAAGAACTTAAATTTACATGAAATTGGCAGCCAACGTAGAGGGTGCATCATTTTCCAACCTTTTAGCAAATGTTAATGTGGTAAATTTTTTTACTACTTTTGCTTTTTCCGATTTATTGGATGGGAAACAGTAATTCTTTGTATGTTATTATAATTTAGTGCTTAATTTTCAGATATGTTGAGGAGAAGGATACCTTTCCTTGACAAACCCCACTTAAAATTCACAAGAAATATAGACGACTGTCCAACTACTTGAATACAGCACATTATTAAAAAAAATTTGGAGGAAAGGGTACACCCTCTCCCGCCGTATTTGTACCTATAAACGAAAAATCAAGTAGTCCGATTTGTTTAAAAGAATTGAAATCTTTTCGAATTTGTTTTCAGCACGAAGGATATAGTTGACTAAGTTAACGCAAAATGTTCCTCCAAATACGCTTCGGAAGGCGCAGCGAAGCGGGCCGGGTTACGCTATTTTCTATAGAAATAAAATTTTAACAAAATTTTCTATAGAAATAAAATTTTACGAAATTTTTTTATAAAATAACATTTTTACAAAATTTTCTATAGAAATAAAACTTTGACAAAATTTTCTATAGAAATAAAATTTTGACAAAATTTTCTATAGGAATAAAATTTTGACAAAATTTTCTATAGAAATAAAATTTTGAAAAAATTTTCTGTAGAAATAAAATTTTGACAAAATTTTTTATAGACAATTTTACGAAAATTTTTTATCGAAATACAATTTTGATAAAATTTTTTATAAAATAAAATTTCGTCAAGATGTTCTAGATAAATAAAATTTAGACAAAATTTTCTATAGAAATAAAATTTTGACAAAAATTTCTATATAATTAAAATACTTGATCACGGTTGCCACAGCTGGTAGAATTCTTCTTTAAATGTAGATTTGTACTGGTCGGTATATTGGTAGATTTCTTGCTGTTTTGGTATATTTTGCAATTTTCTATATAAATAAAATTTTGACAAAATTTTCTATAGAAATAAAATTTTGACAAAATTTTCTATAGAAATAAAATTTTAAAATGTAAAATTTTTCTATATAAATGAAATTTTGACAAAATTTTCTATATAAATAAAATTTTGACAATATTTTCTATAGAAATACAAATTTGATAACATTTTCTATGGAAATAAAATTCGACAAAATTTTCTATAGAAATAAAAATCGACAAAATTTTCTATAGAAATAAAATTTTGCAAAAAATTTATATTGAATTTAATTTAAAAAAAAAAATTCTATAGAAATAAAATTTTGACAAAATTTTTTATAGAAATAAAATTTTGACAAAATTTTCTATTTAAATAAAATTTTGCAAAAAGTTTCTATAGAAATTAAATTTTGATAAAATTTTTTATAAAATAAAATTGCGCAAAAAAAATTTTTAGGTTGTTTTTTGGTAAAATTTTCTACAAATCGGAATTATATGCCTCCAAAAGCTAGAATTCCTTTGTGAAACGGTTAATTAAAATACAAATTATTTAATTTAATAATTTTATTTGTAAAATTCTCTATTTTATATAATTGCAATAAATTTCCTATATTTTCTCATGGATAAAAGTTTTACATTTTAATTTTAGAAATAAACAATAATCATCTAATGATAAAATAGCATAATAACTATTTACTATTCACTAAATTCATTTGTAAGATCCTATATAGGATTTTCTATAAATATAAACATTTGCATGTTTAATTAAATGCAAATATTTGTTCACTAAAATAAAATAAGTACTTGTGTAGTATAATTCCCAGAAGACATGGATAAAATATTCCCAAAAATGTTTCTATTAAAAACAGTTGAACTTTTGGTTACAATCACCATTGCCACCACTAACACTACCACTAACCCTTCCATATATAGTTCGAAGAATTGCATAAAAATGTTTTGGTTTTGTGAAATTTATGGCTTTCCCAAATAGTTTTTATGGTTTGTAAAATGTTTTTGTACAAAACATAAATTGTTTCTGAGTTGTATTTTATTTTATTTCATTACATTGAGTGAGTGCATTCATGTGTATGTGTGTGTGTGTAGTTGTTTGTCCTCACACTGAAATGATGTCGTAAAGGTCATTCAACTCACTGGTGTAACTGGAGACAAAGTAATAAAATTGTAACGCTTTTGCATTTCAAAAAATGTAGACTTGTAGAAATTTCATTTCGTTTTGTTGTACACCGAAAGAAAAAATACATATTTTTTATTTTCAATAACGAAATTAAATGATTCCATTAATTATACCCATTCAACAATGGTGATCTACATTTTATATCAGGGAGAAATTCTAAGACGATCTAACTATGCCCGTCTGTCTACATGTTGTAATGGAATTACATTTCACCCAAAAAAGTGTAATAAATATCTTAATCGTTAGAGCCCGAACTGGACCTGCTTGCAGACAAAAAAAACATATATATATTTCGAGAGATAGCTCCATTGTGGAAGGCTGTAGATCGATTTCAACACACAGATGGATACAAGGACATTATTAGAGTTTTGATTTGTTTAAACAAAAAACAATTTAATTAATCATTAATTAAATATATAAATTGGATTAAAATTTTAATTGAACAAATGTAGGCGTTATTTTTTCTATGTATTTTGTGTTGGCTTATGTATGTATGGATGGATGAATGGTTGGTATAATGCGTGATGACTGGTGCAGTTAAAAAGCCCAATTGTCATGAGAATGCATTTGGAGAAAAGGGGCTACTAAATTTGATTTGAATAATTAATAAAAATGTTGTGAGACAAGGAAAATTTTTTTATAAAAATGAAATTTTGACAAAACTTTCTAAAATAATAAAAATCTTGACAAAAAGTCTCTATATAAATAAAATTTAGACAACATTTTCTATAGAAATAAATTTTTAACTGAATTTTCTATAGATAACAAGTATATACAGCAGTAAGTTCGGCCGGGCCGAATCTTAAATACCCACCACCATGAACCAAATATTAGGATTTCCTTTGAAATTTCAGGAGGGCTTGAGGACTTGAGGACACTTCCCGAAGATACATTTAAAGATTTCACCTATGAGGACTATATCAGATTCTGGATTTATAAGAACCATTTTTGTTTGAGTTTTAGAGGAATCATTAACATCTCTTGTAAGTGTGCAAGAAAATTATAAAATAACGTCTTGATTTGAAATTTTAAATCTGTAGATTTTCACCCGAAAAATAAAATCTGGAAATTTTACATTGAGTTTCAAGCAATTTTCATGATCAGTGCGCCTTCTATACTCACAAGAAGTGAAATTGGTCTATATGGAGGCATTACCAAATGGACCGATAAAAACTTAATCCGATACACGTTTTTGTGAGCCTTAAATACGAGAATATTTATAATTTCAGGCAAATCGGATAAAAACTACGGTTTCTAGAAACCTAAGGAGTTAAATCGGGAAATCGTTCTTATGGGGGCTATACTAAAATACCGACCGATACTAACCGTTTTCGGCACACCTCTTTATGGCCCAAAAATACCTCTAGATTTCCAATTTCAGGCAAATTGGATAAAAACTACGGTTTCTATAAGCCCAAGAAGTAAAATCGGGAGGTCGGTTTATATGGGGGCTATACCAAAACATGGACCGACACTCACCATGTTTGGCACACTTCTTCAAGGTCCCAAAATATCTCTAGATTTTCAATTTCGCGCAAATTGGATGAAAACTACGGTTTCTATAAGCGAAGGACCCCAAATCGGGAGGTCGGTTTATATGGGGGCTATACCAAAAAATGGACCGACACTCACCATTTTTGGCACACCTCTTCAAGGTCCCAAAATACCTCTAGATTTTCAATTTCGCGCAAATTGGATGAAAACTACGGTTTCTATAAGCGAAAGACCCCAAATCGGGAGGTCGGTTTATATGGGGGTATACCAAAACATGGCCCGATATAGCCCATCTTCGAACTTGACCTGCGCGCAGACAAAAGACGATTCTGTGCCAAATTTCAGGACGATAGCTCCATTATTGAATGCTGTAGCGTGATTACAACAGACAGCCAGACAGACAGACAGACGGACAGACGGACATGCTTATATCGTCTTAGAATTTCTCCCTGATCAAGAATATATATACTTTATATAGTCGGAAATCGATATTTCGATGCGTTACAAACGGAATGACAAACTTATTATACCCCGTCACCATTCTATGGTGGTGGGTATAAAAATTGACAGCATTTTCTATAGAAAAAAATTGACAAAATTTTCTATAGAAATAAAATTTGGACAGAATTTTCTATAAAAAAAAAAACAATTGACAAAAGTTTTGTATAGAAATAAAATTTTAACAATATTTTCTATAGAAATACAATTTTGGAAAAATTTTCCATAGAAATAAAATTTTGACAAAATTTCATACAGCTATAAAATTTTGCAAAATATTTTCTATAGAAATAAAATGTTGACAATATTTTTTATAGAAATAAAATTTTGACGAATTTTTCTATAGAAATAAAATTTTGACAAAATATTCCATAGAAATAAAATTTTGACGAATTTTTCTATAGAAATAAAATTTTGACAAATTTTTTTATAGAAACAAAATTTTGAAAAAAATTTCAATAGAAATACAATTTTGGAAAAATTTTCCATAGAAATAAAATTTTGACAAAATTTCATACAATAAAATTTTGACTAAATTTTCTATAGAAATAAAATTTTGACAAAATATTCCAAGAAATAAAATTTTGATGAATTTTTCTATAAAAAAAATTTTCGATAGAAATAAAATTTTGACAAAATTTTCGATAGAATTAAAATTTTGACAAAATTTTTTATAGGAATAAAATTTTGACTAAATTTTCTATAGAAATAAAATTTTGACAAAATATTCCATAGAAATAAAATTTTGACGAATTTTTCTATAGAAATAAAATTTTCATAAAATTTTCGATATAAATAAAATTTTGACAAAATTTTCCATAGAAATAAAATTTTGACAAAATTTTCTACATAAATAAGATTTTGACAAAATTTTCTATAGAAATAAAATTTTTAAAAAATTTTCTATAGAAATAAAATTTTTAAAAAATTTTCTATAGAAATAAAATTTTGGCAAAATTTTCTAGGAATAAAATTGTAACAACATTTTTTATAGAAACAACATTTTTGACAAAATTTTCTATTGAAAAAAATGTTTGAAAAAATTTTCAATAGAAATAAAATTTTGAAAAAAAAAATTTCTATATAAATAAAATTTTGACTAAATTTTCAATAGAAATAAAATTTTGACAAAATATTCCATAGATATAAAATTTTGACGAATTTTTCTATAGAAATAAAATTTTGACAAAATTTTCGATAGAAATAAAATTTTGACAAAATTTTCCATAGAAATAAAACGTTGACAAAATTTTCTATAGAAATAAAATGTTGATAAAAATAAAAATAAAATTTTGACAAAATTTTCCATAGAAATAAAATTTTTACAAAATTTTCTACAGAAATAAGATTTTGACAAAATTTTCTATAGAAATAAAATTTTTAAAAAATTTTCTATAGAAATAAAATTTTGACAAAATTTTCTATAGGAATAAAATTTGACAAAATTTTCTATAGAAATAAAATTTTGACACAATTTTCTATAGAAAAAAAAATTTCTATAGAAATAAAATTTTGACAAAATTTTCTATAGAAAAAAAATTTTGACAAATTTTTCTATAGAAATAAAATTTTGAAAAAAAAATCTATAGAAATAAAATTTTGACAAAAAATTCTATAGAAATAAAATTTTGACAAAATTTTCTATAGAAAAAAATTGGACAAAATTTTCTATAGAAATAAAATTTTGACAACATTTTCTATGGAAATAAAATTTTGGCAAAATTTTCTATAGAAATAACATTTTGACAAAATTTTCTATAGAAATAAAATTTTGACAAAAATTTTCTATGGAAATAAAATTTTGACAAAAATTTTCTATAGAAATAAAATTTTGACAAAATTTTTTATAGAAATAAAGTTAACAAGTTCGTTAGCAGGACCAAATCAAAAATTAGAAGCCACGATAAATCGAATGTGGTGTACAAGATCACATGTAATATGGACAAGTCTGACATATGCCAGAAGGTATATGTCGGTACTACAAAATCAAAATTAAAAACTAGACTCTCTGGGCATATGTCGGATCAAAAAACAACAGAAAAACCGTTGGAACAGAAGACGGCGCTATCAGCTCATTGCACAACAACGGGACATCAACCTAATCTGAAAGATGTAGATATTTTAGCCCAGGAAAACAATATTATAAATATACCGACAGAAACAAGAATAAATTATAAGACTGACACGGACCACTGTATAGAAATATAGTTTAAAAAATGTAGTAAAAAGAAATAGCTTTTAGTGTAAACTCAAACGTTAAAATGTAAATTTTATATTAATTTTTGTAATATTTTAAAATACAATTGATTTTTTGTTTGGTTAATTTGTGTTAAATTTTCTTCTTTTGTTAAAGTGAATTTCCCTGAAGACGGACAACGATGGTGTTCGAAATATTGGAAAGAAAATAAAAATAAGGCACTATAAAAAAACTAAAATTTTATTTTGTTTTATTACAACAAGCCTTACAAACTCTACAAATAATTATACTAAAAGGTCAACTATACAACAACTACAAGATTATACACGGAAGGCACACCGAGAAAAAAGCTCCAACATGCAACTTTACAAAAAATTAAATCTAAAATATGACACAGAAACCAAACAATTAATTATACAACAACTACAATAAATAAAATTTCGACAAAATTTTTTTATAGGAATAAAATTTTGTCATTTTCTATAGAAATAAAAGTTTGACAAAATTTTCTATATATATAACACTTGGGCAAAGTTTTTGTAGAAATAAAGTTTTGAAAATTTTTCTATAGAAATAAAATTTTGAAAATTCTGTAGAAAAAAAATTGGACAAAATTTTCTATAGAAATAAGTTTGTATAATTAGAAATAAGTTGTATAATTAGAAATAAGATTTTGACAAAATATATAAGATTTTGACAAAAATAAAATTTTGACGAATTTTTCTATAGAAATAAAATTTTGACAAAATTTTCTTTAGATATAGAATTTTGACTATATTTTCTATAGAAATAAAATTTTGTCGAAATTTTCTATAGAATAAAATTTTGACAAAATTTTCTACACATATAAAATTCAAAGATGCACAACTTCAACGGAAGTAATTTTGAAGATTCGTGTTATATGTTTTATGGATTTTGTTTTTATTTTCAATACATTTTTCGATAATTTATGAATTTCGCATTCCGATATCTAAGTTACATAATTTGTCATATTCGGTAATTTTTTTTGTGCAAGAGCAGATTCGATTTTATATAGTGTGTCAAGTAAAATGTTCTTAACAAATTTGTAATCAGTATGAAAATAAACAATATCGCTCTATATTTTCCCATACCTCTGTTTAAAGCCCATCATTCCTCTAACAACACACCCTATTTGTATTCACACTTGGTTGTCCCTCAAATATGTACATATGCATGTTAACATGTTGGCGTATTAACATTTACTTGCAATGTGAAAAAAAAGTTGCTTTTACTTTTCACTTTAGTCCAAGTCGAGTCATCCTCCCAATATCCCTACTTGGTTGAGAGAAAAACAAAACGTGAAGGGGGGTAAATAGAATCGTTGACTGCGTTTCTAGCATATCAAAGTTGAATGCAGTGAGTGAGTGGGTGGTTTGCAACTACAATGTTAATATTCATACATGTTGTCATATAATTCGCAAAATGCTTTTAAGGGACACACACTCGCATGCCATTATTCATGCACACACACACACTGGCATACAAATCTACATAGAGAGTTCCACGCATATAGGCCAACAAACAATGCCGCGAATGTTTGTTTTGTATGCGTTTTATTATCCCTGCATATAAAGCTAAATGTATGCACATGAGAATATATTTGCACACACTAAGATGGGTCGATGGGTTTTGAGAAAATTAAGATTTGTAGATTAATTTTCAGTATAGTACCTGAAAATAATATAAGACTTGTTATTCAACATTAATTTTAGGACTTTCAATATACACAATATTAAGGACAAAATTCTGATGAACATTTAATGAAAAGGAAACTCATAATTGCTTTGCTCTAAACCTTTTATACCCTGTGCCACACTGTGGAACATATGTTTGCCACACCCAGAAGGAGACAAGATAGACATATGGTGTCTGTAGCACTAGTGCTCAGACCCGGCCGGTTGCCTCTCGTGCCAAAATAATCTACCAAAATTTGAAGAAAATTTTACAAAAAATCTTCCAAACTAAAAAAAATCTTATTTTGAAGTTGTTGATCAAATTTTGTCAAAATTTTATTTCTATAGAACATTTTGTTAAAATTTTATTTCTATAGAAAATTTTGTTAAAATTTTATTTCTATTGAAAGTTTTGTCAAAATTTTATTTCTATAGAAAATTTTGTCAAAATTTTATTTCTCTAGAAAATTTTGTCAACATTTTATTTCTATAGAAAATTTTTTCAAAATTATATTTCTATAGAAAATGTTGTTAAAATTTTATTGTTATAAACTTTTTTTTGTCAAAATATTATTTCTATAGATTTTTTTTGTCAAAATTTTATTTCTTTTGCCATAATTTTATTTCTATAGAAAATTTTGTCAACATTTTATTTCTTTTGCCATAATTTTATTTCTATAGAAAATTTTGTCAACATTTTATTTCAATAGAAAATTTTGTCAACATTTTATTTCAATAGAAAATTTTTTAAAATTTTTTTTCTATAGAAAATTTTGTCAAAATTGTTTATAGCCATGTCCGTCTGTCCGTGAACACAGTTTTGTAATCAAAGTCTAGGTCACAGTTTTAGTCCAATCGACTTCAAAGTATGTGTTTTGGCTCATAATAGAACCCTATTGTTTTTGGAAGAAATCGGTTCAGATTTAGATAGAGCTCCCATATATATTGTTCGCCCGATATGGACTAATACGGTCCCAGAAGCCAGAGTTTTACCCCAATTTGGTTAAAATTTTGCGCTAGGAGTACAATTAGTAGTGTAGTCAAGTGTGCCAAATTTTATTGAAATCGGTTCAGATTTAGATATATCTCCCATATATATCGTTCGCCCGATTTACACTCATATGACCACAGTGGCCAATCTTTTACTCCGATTTAATTGAAATTTTGCACAGGGAGTAGAATTCGCATTGTAGCTATGCGTGCCAAATTTGTTTGAATTCGACAAAAATGGTCATAATACCAATATTTTCCTTGTAAAATCGCCACTGCTTAGTCGAAAAAAATTTCTAATACATATATATCGAGCGATAAATCATAAATATACTTTTGCGAAGTTTCCTTAAAATTGCTTCAGATTTAAATGTTTCCCATATTTATACCTTGGGCCACACGGTGGCGCATTATTTTACTAACATTGTTTTCCACCCTAGTGCATTAGCCGACTTAAAATTTGAGTCTATAGATTTTGTAGAAGTCTACCAAATTCTGTCCAGATCGAGTGATAGTTAAATGTATGTATTTGGGACAAACCTTTATATATAGCCCCCAACACATTTGACGGATGTGGTATGGTATCGAAAATTTATATCTACAAAGTGGTGCAGGGTATAATATAGTCGGCCCCGCCCGACTTGTTTTCTATAGAAAATTTCTCAACATCTTATTTCTATAGCAAATTTCAATAAAATATTATCTTTATAGAAAATGTTGTAAAATTTTAATTCTATAAAAAATTTTGTCAAATTTTTATTTCTATAGAATATTTTGTCAAAATTGTATTTCTATATAATATTTTGTCAAAATTTTATTTCTATAGAACATTTTGTCAAAATTTTATTTCTATAGAAAATTTTGTCAAAAATTGTATTTCGATAGAAAATTTTGTCGATATTTTATTTTATAGAAAATGTTGTACACATTTTTTATCTATAGAAAATTTCTCAAAATGTTCTTTCCATAGAAAATTATGCCAAAATTTTATTTCCATAGAAAATGTTGTCAAAATTTTATTTCTATAGAAAATTTTGTCAAAATTTCATTTTATAGAAAATGTTGTAAATTTTTTTTCTATAGAAAATTTCTTAAAATTTTATTTGTATAGAAAATTTTGACAAAATTTTATGTCTATAGAATATTTTGTCAAAATTTTATTTCTATAGAAAATTTTGCCAAAATTTTATTTCTATAGAAAATTTTGTCAAGATTGTATTTCTATTGAACATTTTATCAACATTTTTTTTTCTTTAGAACATTTTGTCTTGATTTTATTTCTATAGAAAATTTTGTAAAAATTTTATTTCCATAGAAAATGTTGTCAAAATTTTATTTCAAATTTTGTGAAAATTTTGTCAAAATTATACTTCTATAGCAAATTTTGTCAAAATTATACTTCTATAGCAAATTTTGTCAAAATTATACTTCTGTAGAAAATTTTATCAAAATTTTATTGCTATAGATTTTTTTGCCAACATTTTATTTCTTTAGGAAATTTTTACAAAATTTTATGTTTATAGAAAATCTTGTCAAAATTTTATGTTTATAGAAAATTTTGTCAAAATGTTATGTTTATAGAAAATGTTGTAAAAATTTTTTCTATAGAAAATTTCTCAAAATTTTATTGCTATAGAAAATTTTGTCAAAATTTTATGTTTGTTTTGTCAACATTTTATATCTATATAAAATTTTGTAAAAAATTTATTCCTATAGAAAATTTTGTAAAAATTTTATTTCTATAGAAAATTTTGTCAAAATTTTATTTCTATAGATAATTTTGTCAATTTTTTTTCTATTGAACATTTTATCAAAATTTTATTTTTAGAGAATTTTGTCAAAATTTTATTTCTATTGAAAATTTTGTAAAAATTTTATTTCTATAGAAAATTTTGTCAACATTTTATTTCTATAGAATATTTTGTAAATTTTTTTGTATTGAATATTTTGTCAATTTTTTTCTATTGAATATTTTGTCAAAATTTTATTCGTAGAGCTCTTTTTATTAAAAAGTTTATTTCTATGGAAAATTTTGTCAATATTTTTTTCTATAGAAAATCTTGTCAAAATTTCTTTTCTATAGAAAATTTTGTCAAAATTGTATTTCTATAGATTTTTTTGTCAAAATTTCATTTCTATAGAAAATTTTGTCAAAATTTTATTTCTATAGAAAATTTTGTCAAAATTATACTTCTATAGAAAATTTTGTCAAAATTTTATTGCTATAGATTTTTTTGTCAAAATTTTATGTTTATTTTGTCAACATTTTATTTCTATAGAAAATTTTGTAAAAATTTTATTCATATAGAAAATTTTGTAAAAATTTTATTCATATAGAAAATTTTGTAAAAATTTTATTTCTATAGAAAATTTTGTCAACATTTTATTTCTATAGAAAATTTTGTCAAAAAAAAATTTTTTGTGGATATTTTGTCGAAGTTGTATTTTTAGAAAATTTTGTCAAAATTTTATTTCTATATAAAGTTTTGTCGACATTTTATTTCAATAGGAAGTTTTGTCAACATTTTATTTCTATAGAAAATTTTGTAAAAATTTTATTTCTATATAAAATTTTGTCAAAATTTTATTTCTATAGAAAATTTTATCAATTTTTTTTTCTATTGAATATTTGGTCAAAATTTTATTTCTAGAGCACTTTTTATCAAAAATTTTATTTAAAAAAAAAATTTGTCAAAATTTCTTTTCTATAGAAAATCTTGTCAAAATTTCTTTTCTATAGAAAATTTTGTCAAAATTGTATTTCTATAATTTTTTTTGTCAAAATTTTATTTCTATAGAAAATTTTTGTCAAAATGTTATTTCTATAGAAATTTTTATCAAAATTTTATTTAAAAAAAAAAATAATTTGTCAAAATTTTATTTCTATAGAAACTTTTGTCAAAATTTTATATCTATAATATATTTTGTAAGAACCTCATAGTTGGAGAGGAATATATTGCAAAATCTACCAAACCATGAAGAATTCTACCAATCTACCAAATAGTAAAAACATCTAAAATTTTTGGCAGATATCTTCCAACTATGGTAACCGTGCCCATGAGTCGATATAGCCATATCCGTTCGTCCGTCTATGAACACATTTTTTTTTGACTAAAGTCTAGGTCACAACTTTAGTGCAATCGTCTTTAAACTTTGCACAAGTATGTTTTTTGAGTCAGAACAGAACCATATTGATTTCAGTTTCAGTTTTAGATATAGCACGCATATATATCTTTCACCCGAAATGTACTAAATGGTGATACGGTCAAAATTTGGTCAAGGGAAAACGCGTATAAATCGGTGAAATCGTTTATTTAAAAAAATCAACTTAAATTTCTTTTTCAAGTTCAATTAGTATAAAATTCAGGAAAAATACGCAGGGTCTCACGCTTGACACCTGCCATCAGATTTTGTACAGCCACCTTGTCCATCTTCTTCGCCGCAGAAAGCCAGTTTGCCTTGAACTGCTGCTCGTCCTTAGCAGTTTCTTTTGGTCTTCTTTAGGTTCCGCTTGACAATAGCCCAGTATTTTTCAGTTGGGCGGAGCTTTGGCGTGTTGGGAGGGTTCTTGTCCTTGGGAACCACCTGCACGTTGTTGGCGGCGTACCACTCCATGGCCTTTTTACCGTAATGGCAAGATGCCAAATCCGGCCAAAACAGTACGGAACAGCCGTGTTTCTTCAGGAAAGGCAGCAGACGTTTATTCAAACACTCTTTCACGTAAATTTCTTGGTTGACAGTCCCGGAAGCTACGAAAATGCTGCCTTTCAAGCCACATGTACAGATGGCTTGCCAAACCAGATATTTCTTTGCGAACTTTGACAGTTTTATGTGTTTGAAAATATCTGCTACCTTTCCCCTTCCTTTTGCCGTATAAAACTCCTCTCCCGGAAGCTGCTTGTAGTCGGCCTTGACGTAGGTTTCGTCGTCCATTACCACGCAGTCAAACTTCGTCAGCATCGTCGTGTACAGCCTCCGGGATCGCGCTTTGGCCGTCGTATTTTGTTTATCATCGCGATTTGGAGTCACTACCTTCTTGTAGGTCGATAGTCCGGCTCGTTTTTTGTCTCGATGCACGGTATCGGCAACTCTTTTTGTCGTCTCAGCGGCTTCCGGTTTTCGATTTCTCCCCGATCCAGACTACGACAAACGTTCCCCAAACACTACATTTGTAACGGTTGATTTGGCAACTTGTAGCGATTTTGACAGCTTTGCGTGCGAGTAGCTCGGATTTTCGCGATGCGCGAGCAAAATTTTGATACGCTGCTCTCCTTGCTTGGACGGCATTTTGACAACTGAAGATTGAATTCCAAAATCAAAATAGGAGCAACATTCTACACACACACACCTTCAAAATGAGGGGTGTTCAGGTTTTTTAAATGCAAAATTGAAAGAAATACGTCAAGTTTATATTGACCAAAGTTTTACCGTATCACCCTTTAATAGGGCCCCAGAAGTCAGAATTTCAGCCTGATTTGTTCTAAATTTTGCACAAGGAGTGCAATTGATAATGTCGTAAAGTGTGCTGAATTTGGTTTAAATCGGTTCAGATATTGAAATTGTGAATCTACCAAGCGACTGACTGTAGACTTTCATTACTTGTTTTTTATTTACAAACACGTCAAGTACGAAAATCGGCTTTATTGGTCAATGTTTTGATATAGCCCCCATATAGACGGACCGTACCATATATAGTATTAATCGCTCAATGCTTTGGTATAGCTCTCATGTAGACCGATCTACCGATTTAAATTCTCGGGTATATAGACATCGCAAATGTTATTCGATACAAAAATACCTGTGTCGCGTTTTGCTTATATCAGCCTATAGTTTGATATAGCCCCCATTTCGTGATTTGAACTCGTTGGTTTCTAGATACCGCAATTTTTATCCCAATTGTTTGGAATTAATAATAATTTTTAAGTATTACAGCCCCACAAAGAGTTCGGTAAGTGTTTGATATAACCCTCTAAAGCTACCGATCTTTAGAGGTTCCATCAACCCGCTCTACTGTCGTTAGTTTCTATAGCTATATGTGAAATGTGAGGCCTGAAATCCTTCGTTGCGAGTGTTATCGAATTTTTTTTGTTTGTTTTAATTTGCATTTTTATTCCAGTTTCGGTTCCTCTAGTTAGACTTTCACTCACAGTCACAGTCGAGCATTTAGTAATTGTGTCCTGTTGTCATGTGTTTATTAACATGTAAACATCGGCCTGGTGGCCATATGGATGTCAATTGCAAAGTGAGAGAGGAGGTACTGAAACGGAAGTGCGATAAAATAATATCTGTGTCATCAGTGAAAAATATCTCGTTTAGCAATTTAATAGCTCCTTTCGAAAAAGGATGACCAGACATCAATAAGAAAATGTTTCTCGCAAATTAAAACAAACAAAAAACAGATGCTTTCGAAATTTCGAGAGAGAAAAGTGTAAAAAATTGTTGTAGATACTGTCATTGGATGGAACAGGATCCATAATTATTAACTGGTAGAAGATTAAACTTTGTCCTATATTACTTCGAGGATGACTAACTCCCTTCGGCAGAATCCAATTAATTTCATGTCCATATCCCTATGAATAAATCAACGGATGCCACAGTTGGTAGAATTCTATAGTAGATTTTTTACTTGTTGCTAGATTGGTAGAATTCTTGGTGTTGTGGTAGATTTTGAAAAATATTTCTCGCCATCTAAGAGGTTATTCACAATGTTCCTATAGATATAAAATTTTGTCTACGTATAAAGTTTTGACAACATTTTGTCTAGAATAAAATATTTGAAAAAAAATGCTTAAATTAAAATTTTGACAAAATTTTCTATAGAAATAAAACTTTAACAACATTTTCTATAGAAAAAAATTTTCCATAGGTATAAAATATTGACAAAATACTTTCGAATACATATAATTTTGACCAAATTTTCGATAGGAATAAAAATGAAAATCTGAAGGCTCTACAAAGAATGCAGAATAAATCACTGAAGTTTAATCTCCCACGTAACTTTTTAACGTTGACATTATTCAAAGAATTTGCGAGTTCAGTTTAGCCATTAAATGGACTGCATAAATACGGGCCTTTAGTCTATGTTTTCAAGTGTGTCAAGGATATTGGAAATCGCCCAAAATATCTTTCACACAAAACCAGATTAATGTAAATACGAGAGGTAGAATGAATTTGAGAGTACCCCTTTGTAGACTAGAAAGGACCAAGCAACGAATTGATTTTATTGGAGCAAATGCTTATAATAATTTTCCTCCTGAAATAAAAGCCCATACAAGTATTTTAAGTTTTAAAAGATAATGCAAAATTATATTCTCGACTCAGTTGAAACAATTTTAGATTAAATTATGGTAGTTTAATTGATTTCCTAAGTTTTGTTTGGAATTTGTAAAATGTGAATTACTATTGCAAATTTTTGTACAATGATGAATTTTTCTTAAGCAACTTGCCCAATAATGCCTTGTGGCGCTGGGCCAAAAATTGTAATGGATATATAATAAATTGTACAATTATAGAAAAAAAATTTTTGACAAAATTTTTTACAGGAGTAAAATTTTGATGAAATTTTCTATATATTATATTTGATGAAATTTTCTATAGAAAAAAATTTGTAGGAATAATATCTTGAAGAAATTTTAAAAAATAATGAAATGTTGCCAAAATCTTCTATAGAAATAAAATTTTGACAAAATTTTCTATAAGAATAAAATTTTGGCAAAATTGCCTATATAAAAAATTTTGGTAGGAATTTTTCTGTAGTAATAAAATTTTGACAAAATTGTCCACAGAAATAATATTTGGACAACATTATTAATAGGAATAAAATTTTTACACATTTTCTATAGGAGTAAAATTTTGCCCAAATTGTTTATAGAAAAAAAATTTGCCAAAAGTAGTAAAATTTTCACAAAATTTTCTACAGAAATAAAATTTTGACAAAATTTTCTATAGAAATAAAATTTTTACAAAATTTTGTATAGAAATACAATTTTTACAAAATTTTGACAAAATTTTCTATTGAAGTAAAACGTTAACAAAAAATTTTAAAGAAATAAAATTTTGACAAAAAATAAAATTTTGAAAAACATTTTCTATAGAAATAAAATTTTGACAAAATTTTCTATAGAAATACAATTTTGACAAGATTTTCTATAGAAATAAAATTTTGACAACATTTTCTATCGACATAAAATTTTGACAAAATTTTCTATAGAAATAAAATTTTGACAAAATTTTCTATAGAAATACAATTTTGACAAAATTTCATTTCTATAGAAAATTTTGTCAAAATTTTACTTCTATAGAAAATTTTGTCAAAATTTTATTTATACAGAAATTTTTTGTAAAATTTTATTTCTATACAAAATTTTATCTCTATAGAAAATTTTGTCAAAATTTTATTTCTATAGAAAATTTTGCCAAAATTTTATTTCTATACAAAATTTTATCTCTATAGAAAATTTTGTCAAAATTTTATTTTTATACAAAATTTTGTCAAAATTTTATCTCTACAAAATTTTCCATAGAGATACAATTTTGACAAAATTTTCTATAGAAATAAAATTTTTACAAAATTTTCTATAGAAATAAAATTTTAACAAAATTTTCTATAGAGATAAAATTTTGACAAAATTTTGTATAGAAATAAAATTTTAACAAAAATTTCTGTGGAAAAAAATTTTTTTGACAACATTTTCTGTAGAAATAAAATTTTAACAAAATTTTCTATAGAAATAAAATTTTGACAAGATTTTCTATAGAGATACAATTTTGACAAAATTTTCTATAGAAATAAAATTTTAAGAAAAATTTCTGTAGAAATAAAATTTTGACAAAATTTTCTATAGAAGTAAAATTTGACAAAATTTTTCTATAGAAATAATATTTTGACAAAATTTTCTATAGAGATAAAATTTTGACAAAATTTTGTATAGAAATAAAATTTTAACAAAAATGTCTGTAGAAGTAAAATTTTGACAAAAACTTCTATAGATTTGAAATTTAGACAAAATTTTCTATAGGAAAAATATTGGTAGGAATTTTTTTGTAGTAGTAAAATTTTGACAAAATTAATAAAATTTTGACAAATTGTCCACAGAAATAAAATTTTGACAAAATTTTCTATAGGAATAAAACTTTAACACATCTTCTATAGTAGTAAAATTTTGTCAAAATTGTCTATAGAAATACAATTTTGACCAAATTTTCTATAGAAATAAAATTTTGACAAATTTTTCTATAGAAGTAAAAGTTTGACAAAATACTTTAAAGAAATAAAATTTTGACAAAATTTTCGATAGAAGTAAAATTTTCCAAAACAACAAAATTTTGAAAAACTTTTTCTATAGAAATAAAATTTTGACAAAATTTTCTATAGAAATAAAATTATAGAAATAAAATTTTGACCACATTTTCTATAGAAATAAAATTTTGACAAAATTTTCTATAGAAGTAAAAGTTTGACAACATTTTTTAAAGAAATAAAATTTTGACAAAATTGTCGAAAGAAGTTAACTTTAGCCAAAATTTTCTATAGAAATAAAATTTTGAAAAATATTTTCTCTAGAAATACGATTTTGACAAAATTTTCTATAGATATAAAATTCTGACAAAATGTTCTATTGAAATAAAAGTTTGTCGAACTTTTTTAAAGAAATAAAATTTTGACAAAATTTTCAATAGAAGTAAAATTTTGCCAAAATCTATATATATATAAAATTCAAATTATGTTTGTTTATTTGTTTGTTTGTTTATTTGTATGTTCCGGGTTGGCGCGAAAACGGCTGAACCGATTTACTTGAAACTTTCAGAGATCGTGGGGGGCACTCATGTGCTGAAAATAGGGTACCTCATTTTTTGACATATGGTCGCGGAGAGGAACCTCCCCTTTGTCCGACTTTTTGAAAATTAGACCAAAGTTAACCGATTTGCACGAAGTTTTCAGGGATAGTAGGGGGTGATCCCTAGACAAAGATTCGCAATTTTTTTTTCTCGAAATTTGATCGGGAGGGGGACCTCCCCCTTAAGCGACTTTTTGAAAATAGAGCTTGCTTGAAATCGGAAACGGCTGAACCGACTTATTTGAAATTTTAAGAGAGGGTAAAGGATGATCATGTGGTAGAAATAGGGTAAATCATTTTTATATTTCCGGCCCGGGGTGGTGGGGGGTTACAACCGCCTTGCTCGATTTTTTTAGAATTGGACTTACGTTTTCAGATTTGCTTGAACTCGCAGACGGTTGAACCGAAGGTAAAATATGATCATTTGGTAGAAAAAGGTACTCCCTTTTGTTATATCCGGTCGTGGAGAGGTACCTCCCCCTTGCCCAGCTTTTTGTTAATTTGACTTACGTTCTTCGATTTGCTTAAAATTTTCAGTGAAAGTTGGGGGTGACTATGGAACAAAGATCCGCAACTTCATTTTCTGAAATTGGATCAGGGAAGGGACCCTTTGCCGGAGGGGTACCTCCCCCTTGCCAATCCTTTTTCAAGTTTCGGATTTGCTTGAAGTCGGAAACGGTCAAACAGATTTACTTGAACTTTTCAAGAATGTAAAGGGTGACCATGTGGTGAAAATAGGGTACCTCATTTGTTGGTATCTGGTCGGGGAGGGGTACCTCCCCCTTGCCCGATTTTTTTGAAAATTGGACATAAGTTCTCCGATTAACTTAAAATTTTTCAGGATGGTAGGGGTGGCCCCTAGAAAAAAAACCGCTAATTTATTTTTCGAAATTTAGTCGTGGAGGGGTCTCTCCCCTTTACTCTACTTTTTTTTTAAATACAGTACAGTAAAATACAGTGTACAGTACTACACTTCTCGGGTTTTATTGAAATTTATGCAGTAGTCGTGCAAAATATTTTTAGGAAACTGTTCTACCTGCTTTTTAAAAACGAAATAGTGCGGACACGCGTATCTTTTGATATTAAAAAAACTATTAAATTGTGGCTTTGTTATTTTACCTTTCATAACTATTACCGATAAAGTAGTCAGTGTGAAATCAGTGTGTAGCAATAATTACCTTCGATTATTACCATTTGCATTCACAACTCTGTAACTCTGTAACAACTCTGTAACTCCTGTAATAAATTTTTAAATCATGCCAATGAAGAAACTTTCTATAAAATCGCAGAAACTAAAACAAAGAAGGAATAAAGAGTCGCAAGAAGAGCGTGAGTTGCGTTTAGAAGAAAATAGAAATAGAGCAACAACTTCTAGACAAGCAGAGACAAACCAACAGCATGAAATTCGAATCCTGTCACAAAGATTTCGATCAAGCACATTAGTTGATACCTGATTTTGTGATATTTGGCCGGAAGAGAGGCCGCCCTTTTAGGCTTATAATTTGCTTGACATTTTCTGGGACGTTTACAAAAGATACGCTACATCACTTTTCGATATTTAGTCGGGGAGGAGGTCCTCCTCTAAAACTGCAAAAAAACAACAATTCTTAAGTTTTCTTGAAATTGACATAGGCAGTGGGGGAAGGTTATGAACGAAGAGGCAACCTTCCTTGCCCCACACTTGAAGGAAAGTTTCAAGAATTTTCAGGGAAGGTTAGGGTTGCTATTCACTACGGTGTTTGTCGATATTGTATCGGGGAAAGTGACGTCCCTTTAAAACAATAGAGGAAAATTTAAACATCTCCGATCTACTTGAAATTTACAGGGACGTGGCAGGAGGTGATTAAATTTATACATGATTTTTAAATTTGTATATGATTTTTCGATATCTGGTTGTGGAAGGGGAAAATTGAAATAAACTTTGTCGATTTACTTCGATAGAATTTATATGGACCATTGAGTAGTTGCGAAATTAATATAGGGTACGTGATAGTCCGATATCTGGTCGGAGTGGATCGAAGGTGGCGAGAGGGTTCTCTTTTGACCGTTTTTTTTTTTTCTTAAGTTGAAAGTAGAGGGCTGTCCGTAAATGGAAACTCGGTACATAATTTTATGATTTTTGCACAGACTTCTGCCAGACTTCTTTTTAGTAGAGAACTTAAATTTACATGAAATTGGCAGCCAACGTAGAGGGTGCATCATTTTCCAACATTTTAGCAAATGTTAATGTGGTAAAATTTTTTACTACTTTTGCTTTTTCCGATTTATTGGATGGGAAACAGTAATTCTTTGTATGTTAATATAATATAGTGCTTAATTTTCAGATATATTGAGGAGAAGGATACCTTTCCTTGACAAACCACACTTAAAATTCACAAGAAATATAGAAGATTGTCCAACTACTTGAATACAGAACATTATTAAAAAAAATTGCAGGAAAGGGTACACACTCTCCCGCCGTATTTGTACCTATATACGAAAAATCAAGTAGTCCGATTTGTTTAAAAGAATTGAAATCTTTTCGAATTTGTTTTCAGCACGAAGGATATAGTTGACTAAGTTAACGCAAAATGTTCCTCCAAATACGCTTCGGAAGGCGCAGCGAAGCGGGCCGGGTTACGCTAGTTTTTTATAAAAATAAAATTCTGACAAATTTTCTATTGAAATCAAAATAAACAATTTTTGTTTCGATTCCCCATCTTGGACTTCTAGAATCTGTAGTTTTTATTCGATTTGCCTGAAATTAGAAATCTAAAGGTATTTTAGGACCACAAATGGCTTTGCCGCGAAATATGTGTATCGGTCCGTGTTTTGGTATAGCCCCTATATAGACCGATTTCCCGATTTTATTTGTTGGGCTTCCAGAAACTGTGTTTATATGCGATTTCTCTGAAATTGGAAATCTAAAGGTATTTTAGGACTATAAATAGGTGTGTATGGGTCCATGTTGTGGTATAGGAGCCATATAGCCCGATCTCCTGATTTGACTTCTTGGGTTTCTAAACACCGCACTTTTTATCCGATTTGCCTGAAAGTGGAAATCTAGAGGTAGTTTAGGCCCACAAATAAGTCTGCAATTCATTTTTTTTTGTATTTACTTCATATAGACCGATCTTCAAATTTTACCTCTTGAGTGTGTAGATATCCGAATTTTTATCCGATTTGACAGAAATTAAAAATCTAGAGGTATTTTGGGTCAACATATAAGCTAGCCGATCGATTTTGATATACCAATTATATTTATTTGACTTCGAGACATAGCAGTTTTTTAAACCATTTGCAGGAAATTCAAAGTTTTGAGATATTTGTGGTTCGTTAATAGGTGTAGCGAATATGGTATGGATCGGTCCATGATTCGGTATAGGTCCCATGTGTTAAGTCTTCCGATTTCAAAGTCGTGTTTGCTTGCCAGAGTATGAAATTCTTTACGTGTATTTTCAAGTAACGTTGCGAAGATTTTTCTGAGGAAACAATTATATTATTTGATTCATGATGGTGGGTATTTAAGATTCGGCCCCGCCGGTCCGTATATAATTTTTTTTTTTTAATTTCCTTTACCTTTAAACTGGAAAATGACACAATGCTTTTCTTCTAACATCTAATATTTAACCACTTAGTAATATTTTGTTTTAACCCTTAGAGGATGATGATGAATATATTCATGAAAATTAATTCAAAGGAACATGGGAAGTACACCATAGTAACTTTGTGATATTCTAACCTTGGCAATGAGTCTCAAGGGTGGCGTTATTGCGTTATAAATCTTTCACAATGACTTTGAGTGTTTTTTTTTTTGTATTTTCCAAACCCACATTTAATGGGGCCAATTAGGAATATTAGCCCTCCAACTTAAATCACTGGAGGATATCAGTGCAATATGTTTTGTTCCAGCTCATTTATAAATGCCATTTGTGGTTTAGGAACAAAACAAAAAAATTTAAATTGTCTAAATTCTCAAGTTGGTTATTTCAAGGTTGCGTTGTATGACAAACCACACATTACAAAAAACCCCCAAAAGGGAGATGTTGACATATGGCACGTTACCGTCGGTAGTGTAGTTAGGGAATAAGCAACATTCGATGTGTTTTTTTAGTTATGTTATGGTTGTAGGATTGAAATGAATATCATGCAGGGCATTCATCCATCATCATCATGATGAAGACCAAAAAAAAATGAGAAAAATAAAAACACGAAAATATCATAGCATCAGTCAGTCCCCAAAACAAATGAAAAACTTTGATAGACAAGGTTGCGTATGAGTTACGACAGCAATCATACGCTCCAATGAACCTTTCATACAAAATTATTTCAGTTCCCCATTGCTTGCTTCTCTCTCTCTTCCTCTCTCTCTCACACACACATAGTATTCACCTGTGCGTATTGTTGACAAATAACAAACATTTTGAATGGATAATGGTAACGAAAAGTTAGTTATTCTTTGTCTATGTGACAGATAATTTGAAAATCGTTGATTTACTCTTTGCTTCACCACACACGGCAGGGATCAGTGTTACCATCTCACAGTGATTACAGATGGAAAAAATGGAAACAGAAACACGGTTGCTACTTGTGCAAAAATACTTTTGCACAATTTCAAGAAAATTTTACGAAACATCCACCAAAAAAAAAAACAATTTTTTTTGAAATGTTGATAAAATGTTTCTGTTCTATAGAAAATGTTGTCAAAATTTTATTTCTATAGAAAATTTTGTCAAAATTTTATTTCGTTATTGTTGTTTTGATTTCAGCTTGAAACTATTCATTCAAAAAGGAAATTATTCTTGTCAATTTTAGTTAGGAAAAAACCTTTAGACTGATTAAAGAACAAACCAATACTAATAAACAACAAATAATTTTATAATTTTTTGGATGATGTTCCTTTAGCTAATGGGGCCTAGCGCATTGATGTAAATAAAACAATTTTTAATTACATGTTTCCCAAAGTTTCGTCGATGTATGTCGACATTATCAAGGGATATTTTTATTGTAATGAAAAATGTATTTTTTTACATTAAATTAATATTATTATGAGTAAACGTCCAACGACTTTTCCGAACACACTACATATTCAACTATGATTTTTTGTTATTTAATTTAACTTTTTGTTATTTAATTTAAATAACAAAAAGTCATAGTTGAATATGTTGTGTGTTCGGAAAAGTAGTTGGACGTTTACTCATAATAATATTAATTTAATGTAAAAAAAATACATTTTTCATTACAATAAAAACATCCCTTGATAATGTCGACATACATCGACGAAACGTTGGGAAACATGTAATTAAAAATTGTTTTATTTACATCAATGCGCTAGGCTCCATTAGCTAAAGGAACATCATCCAAAAAATTATATATATAAAAAAGTGGCCAAAAAAATCATCATTATTAAAAAATAATTTTGTCAACATTTTATTTCTATAGGAAATTTTGTAAACATATTATTTTTTTATAGAAAATTTTGTCAAAATTTTATTTCTATAGAATTTTGTCAAAATTTTATTTTTATAGAAAATTTTGTTAAAATTTTATTTCTATAGGAGATTTTGTAAACATATTATTTTTTATAGAAAATTTTGTCAAAATTTTATTTCTGCAGAGAATTTTGTCAAAATTTTATTTCTATAGAAAATTTTGCCAAAATTTTAGTTCTATAGAACATTTTTTTCAACATTTTACTTATATATAAATTTTTGTCAAAATTTTATTTCTATATAAAATTTTTCCAAAATTTTAAATCTATAAAAATGTTGTCAAAATTTTATTTCTATACAATTTTTTTTTTTAAATTTTATTTCTATAGAAAATTTTATCAAAATTTTATTTTTATATAAACAAAGTTCTCAAAACGTTACTTCTACAAAAAATTTTTATCAACATTTTAATTCTGTACCAAAATTTTGTCAAAACTTTGTTTCTATAGAATTTTTGCCAAAATTTTAGTTCTATAGAAAATTTTGTCAACATATTATTTCTATAGAAAATTTTGTAAACATATTTTTTTTTAGAAAATCTTGCCAAATTTTCATTTCGATAGAAAATTTTGTCAACATTTTATTTATATACAAAATTTTGTCAACATTTTATTTCTATAAAAATTTTTGTCAAAATGTTATTTTTTATGGAAAATTTTGCCAAAAATTTATTTCTATACAAAATTTTTTAATACTTTTTTCTATAGAAAATGTTATCAAAATGTTATTTCTTTCGAAAATTTTGTCAAAATTTTATTAGTATAGAAAATTTTATTTCTATATAAAGTTTTGCCAAAATTTTATATCTATAAAAAATGTTGTCAAAATTTTATTTCTATAGAAAATTTGTTTTCTTAAATTTTATTTTTATATAAAAACGTTCTTAAAACTTTATTTCTACAGAAATTTTTATCAAAATTTTAACTCTGTACCAAAATTTTATTTCTATAAAAATTTTTGTCAAAATATTATTTTTTATAGAAAATTTTGTCAAAACTTTATTTCTATAGAAAATTTTGTTAAATTTTTTGTTTTCTATAGAAAATGTTATTAAAAATTTATTTCTATTTCTATATATTTCTATAGAAAATTTTGTTAACATTTCATTTTATAGAAAATTTTATAAACATTTTATTTTTTATGGAAAATTTGTCAAAAATTTATTTCAGCAGTGAATTTTGTCAAAATTTTATTCCCATAAAAAATTTATTCGTATAAAAAATTTTGTCCAAATTTAATTTTTATAGAAAATTTTGTCAATTGTTAGTTCTTTTGTTAACATTTTATTCCTATAAAAAATGTTGCCAAAATTTTATTTCTGTAAAAAATGTTGTCAAAATTTTATTTATGTATTTCTATGGAAAATATTTTCAAAATTTTATTTCTATAGAATTTTGTTTTCAAAATTTTATTTCTATAGAAATTTTGTCGATATTTTATTTCTATACAAGATTTTTTCAATATTTTATTTCTGTAGATTTTTTTTGCAAAATTTCATTTTTATAGAATATTTTATCAACACTTTAATTTTAATTCTGTAGCAAAATTTTGTCAAAATTTTATATCTATAAAAATTGTTGTCAAAATATTATTTTCTATAGAAAATTTTGTCAAAATTTTATTTCTATAGAAAATGTTATCAAAATTTTTTTTCTATCTACAATTTTGTAAAAATTTTATCAGTATAGGAAATTTTATTTCTATAGAACATTTTGTCAACATTTCATTTCCATTGAAAATTTTTTAAACATTTTATTTTTTATAGAAATTTTGTCAAAACTTTATTTCTATAGAAAATTTTGCCAAAATTTTAGTTCTATAGAAAATTTTTTCAACATTTTATAAATTTTTGTCAAAATGTTATTTCTATATAATTTTTTTCTTAAATTTTATTTCTATAGAAAATTTTATCAAAATTTTATTTTTATATAAAAAAAGTTCTCAAAACGTTATTTCTACAGAAATTTTTATCAACATTTTAATTCTGTACCAAAATTTTGTCAAAACTTTATTTCTATAGAAAATTTGGCCAAAATTTTAGTTCTTAGAAAATTTTGTCAACATTTTATTTCTATAGAAAATTTTGTCAAAATTTTATTTCTTTAAAAAATTTTGTCAAAATTTTATTTCTATACAAAATTTTGTCAAAATGTTATTTCTGTAGAAAATTTTGTAAAAATTTTACAACTATAGAAAATTTTGACAAAATTTTACTTCTATAGAAAATTTTGTCAAAATTTTATTTCTATATAAAAAAGATCTAAAAACATATTTTTTTCAGAAATTTTTATCAAAATTTTAATTCTGTAGCATAATTTTGTCAAAACTTTATTTCTATAGAAAATTTTGTCAAAATGTTATGTCTATAGAAACATTTTTTTCTTAAATTTTATTTCTGTAGAAAATTTTGTCAAAATTTTATTTCTGTAGAAAATTTTGTGAAAATTTTACAACTATAGAAAATTTTGACAAAATTTTACTTCTATAGAAAATTTTGTCAAAATTTTATTTCTATATAAAAAAGATCTAAAAATTTATATTTTTCAGAAATTTTTACCAAATTTTAATTCTGTAGCATAATTTTGTCAAAACTTTATTTCTATTATATTTTTTCAAAATTTTATTTCTAAAAAATGTTGGTCAATTTAATATTTATTATAGAACATTTTGTTAAAACTTTATTTCTATATAAAAGATATCAAAACTTAAATTTTCCAGAAATTTTTATCAAAATGTTAATGCAATATAAAAATTTTATTTCTATAAACATTTTTATAAAAATATTATTTTTTATAGAAAATTTTGTCAAAACTTTATTTCTATAGAAAATTTTGACAAAATTTCATTTCTTTAGAAAATTTTGTAAACATTTTATTGTTTATTGAAAATTTGTCAAAATTTTATTTCTGTAGAAAATTTTGTCAAAATTTTATTCTTATAAAAAATGTTTGTCAAAATTTTATTTCTATATAAAAAAGTTCTTAAAACTTTATTTCTACAGAAATTTATGTCAAAATTTTATTTCTATAGAAAATTTTTTCAAAATTTTAGTTCTATAGAAAATTTTGTCAAATTTTTATGTCTATAGAAAATTTTGTCAAAATTTTAGTTCTATAGAAAATTTTGTCAAAATTTTATTTCTATAGAAAATTTTGTCAAGATTTTAGTTCTATAGAAAATTTTGTCAACATTTTATTTCAGTAGAAAATTTTATCAGAATTGTATTCCTATAGAAAATTTTGTCAAAAATTTATTCGTATAAAAAAATTTGTCCAAATTTAGTTTTTGTTGAAAATTTTGTCAAATGTTAGCTCTTTTGTAAACATTTTATTTCTATATAAAATTTTGCCAAAATTTTATTTCTGTAGAAAATTTTGTCAAAATTTTATTTATGTATTTCTATGGAAAATATTTTCAAAATTTTATTTCTATAGAAAATTTTGTCAAAATTTTATTTCTATAGAAATTTTGTCAACATTTTATTTCTATACAAGATTTTTTTAATATTTTATTTCTGTAGCAATTTTTTGCAAAATATCATTGCTATAGAAAATTTTATAAACACTTTATTTCTATAGAAAATTTTGCCAAAATTTTATTTTTATTTTGGCAAAATTTGATTTACATGGAATGGCAATGTAATTTACCCCCATGGATATAAAACTAAATATAATATGATTAAGGCTATTAATGAAATTCCAAAAAATCTTAAAGCTTTTGTACTTTGACAAATGAAAAAAATATCAAAATGCAAGTTTCTATTGAACCTTGATCACAAGGATATTAAATCTTATTTTAAATGCGTTCATCTGACATTTGTGATACAAACTGTTTTCAACGTTTTCAATTTCATTTGATCGTTGTCATTTGTTTTAAAGGTTTTTGGTTTGATTTTTTTTAAAAAATAGTTTCCATTGCCTTCCTGTTTTTTTGGTTTTTTTTTGTACTGGACTTACAAAAACCTGATATCATTTACCATCAAGGATCGTTCAATTGCATTCACATTTCATGATTATTTTATATGGTTTTATTTACCGGTCTATGACTATGGTGTGTGGCTTTTTTGTCTTCATTGTTGTTGAGTTTCACAATCGTTTTTATTTCGTTTCGTTTATGTTTTTTTTTGCGATAGCCATATCCTGGGAACAAAGAAATCTAATATTCCGGCTATATATACCTGGAATCTCTCTGGCTTTTGTTGTTAGCCAACCAAGCGAACATAGCCAAACTATTTTTGGGTTATATTTTTATTACAAAAAATTTTGCATTTAAAGTTTTAACATCCACAATGATAGTTTAGGTTTGAGTTAGGTTCTCAGGTTTTAGGAATTTCATATTCTAAACTAATTCCCCCAGGCTATATAACCATGTTCGTCTGTCTGTCTGTCTGTCGGTGGTAATCAATAATGATGCTATCGCCCTGAATTTTCGTATAGATTCGTTTTTTTGTTTGCAGGTAGGTCAAGTTCCAAGGATGTTCGAATCGGTCTAGATTTTGATTGATTTGCCTGAAATCTAGAGTTAGGAGTTTAGGACCATAAATAGGTGTGCCGAATATGGCGTAAATCTGTTCATGTTTTGGTGTTGCCCCCCATATAGACCGATCTCCCGACGTCTGAAGTCTTGGGCTTCTGAAAACGCAATTTTTATGCGATTTTCCTGAAATTAGAAATCTAGAAGAATTTTCGTCCCAATTCAATACTAACGATTTCGGACTCGTCTATAAATGTAGGTCCCTTGTCAATGAGCTAAACATAGGATCGGGCAGCACTCAATGATTAGAGAGAACTTCACCATACTAAAGATTCGTTTATCCTTTATGTTTGCTGGGACTACTTCCGTTCAAAAACAACAACAACAGCAGCAACAATTCCCTTATATAATTTGTTGCTAGTTTGTGAGTAACAACAACAATGATTATAGAATACAACAGCTGGCAACATGGATCGTTTACCAAATGGTGTTCCCGTTTTTGTTTTGTCTTCTTGCTGTAATAGTTGTTGGGTTTTTTTGTTGTTGTTCATACCCATCACCTTACGGTGGGAGTATAATAAGTTCGCCATTCCATTTGTAACACATCGAAATATTGATTTCCGGCTGTACATTCTCCTGATCAGGAGGAAATTGCAAGACGATCTAAGCCTGTTCGTCCATCCGGCTGTTTTAATCACGCTACACTCTCCAATGATGGAGTTACTGTTCTGAAATTTGACACAAATTTGTCCTTTTAGCGACAAAAACTTGTCGCTAATAGGAGATATCAAAGTATGCGAAATTGCAAATACCGAAATATACTTTTCAAATATAATAATAAAACATTTCTTTCGAAGAAAAAAATTTTCTTCATACTAACCACAAACATTTTATAAAAAAAAACAGATTCAAAATAAGATTTTTTAAATTTGTTAGATTTTTGATAGAATTATCTTAGAAAGTCGATGATAGATAGATACTAAGTCGATGATAGACTAGGTCAAAGTTTCAATTTAGCCCCAATATGACATATTAAAAGCATGGGAATTGATTGATATAATTGATTTGCTAAAAATTGCCAATTTAAAGTAAAAACCACATCAAAATTGGAAGTGTATCGGTATATGTTTCAACATAAAGGGTGATACGGTCAAAATTTGGTCAATATAAACTTGACGTATTTCTTTCAATTTTGCATTTAAAAAACCTGAACACCCCTCATTTTGAAGGTGTGTGTGTAGAATGTTGCTCTTTTTTTTGATTTTGGAATTCACTCTTCAGTTGTCAAAATGCCGTCCAAGCAAGAAGAGCAGCGTATCAAAATTTTGCTCGCGCATCGCGAAAATCCGAGCTACTCGCACGCAAAGCTGGCAAAATCGCTAAAAGTTGCCAAATCAACCGTTACAAATGTAATTAAAGTGTTTGGGGAACGTTTGTCGACAGCCAGGAAGCCTGGATCGGGGGGAAATCGAAAACCGGAAGCCGCTGAGACGACAAAGAGAGTTGCCGGTAGTTTCAAGCGAAACCCTAACCTCTCTCTCCGAGATGCCGCAAATAAGCTGGGTATATCGTCTACAACCGTGCATCGAGCCGAAAAACGAGGCGGACTATCGATTTAGAAGAAGGTAGTGACTCCAAATCGCGATGATAAACAAAAAAACGACGGCCAAAGCGCGATCCCGGAGGCTGTACACGACGATGCTGACGAAGTTTGACTGCGTGGTAATGGACGACGAAACCTACGTCAAAGCCGACTACAAGCAGGAGTTTTATACGGCAAAAGGAAGGGGAAAGGTAGCAGATATTTTCAAGCACATAAAACTGTCAAAGTTCGCAAAGAAATATCTGGTTTGGCAAGCCATCTTTACCTGTGGCTTGAAAAGCAGCATTTTCATAGCTTCCGAGACTGTCAACCTAGAAATTTACGTGAAAGAGTGTTTGAATAAACGTCTGCTGCCTTTCCTGAAGAAACACGGTTGTTCCGTACTGTTTTGGCCGGATTTGGCATCTTGCCATTACGGTAAAAAGGCCATGGAGTGGTACGCCGCCAACAACGTGCAGGTGGTTCCCAAGGACAAGAACCCTCGCAAGACGCCAGAGCTCCGCCCAATTGAGAAATACTGGGCTATTGTCAAGCGGAACCTAAAGAAGACAAAAAAAAAAAAAAACTGCTAAGGACGAGCAGCAGTTCAAGGCAAACTGGCTTTCTGCGGCGAAGAAGGTGGACAAGGTGGACAGGGTGGCTGTACAAAATCTGATGGCAGGTGTCAAGCGTGAGGCCCGGCAATTCGGATTTGGAAAAGCGAAAGCCTAACTGAATATTTTTCCTGAATTTTATACTAATTGAACTTGAAAAAGAAATTTAATTTGATTTTTTAAATAAACGATTTCACCGATTTACCCGCGTATTCCCTTGACCAAATTCTGACCGTATCACCCTTTAGGCCCCATATATCGACCGATTTGACTTATGATGTGGAAGCTGGAATTTTCATCCGATTTGGTTGAAACTAGAAATTTAGAAGTACTTCAAGAACGGTTGCCACAGTTAATAGAATTCTACCAAAAAAAATGGTAGATTTTTTACTATTTGACAAAATTTTGTATAGAAATAAAATTTTGAGAAATACTTTCTAAAGAACTATAATTTTTACAAAATTTTCTATAGAAATAAAATTTTGACAAGATTTTCTATGGAAATAAAATTTTGACAAAATGTTCTAAAGAAATAAGATGTTGACAAAATTTTCTTTAGAAATAAAATTTCGGCAAAATTTTCTTTAGAAATAAAATTTCGACAAAATTCTCTAAAGAAATAAAATGTTGACAAAATTTTCTAAAGAAATAACATTTTATTAGAAATTTTGATTTTATTCGATCTTTCTTTTTTCCAATAGAAAATAATTAATCAAGCTTGAGATCGTTTTTTGTATGTATTGGTTTCTTTATTTGCCAATATTTCGCAATTACATTGAATTGCTTTATCAGGAGTCGATCTATAATAAAAGTGGTTTGATAATTTTTAATCATGACATGTAAAATTCTATCTCAAAATTGTTTTTCAAATCGCAAATAATTTTAGTGGTTTATGCTAATAACAACTATTGGTTTTATTTACAAATTTTTATAAATAATTAAAGATTTTAATAATTGTATATTAACAAGTATCAGGAGACCAGGAAAAACAAAGGGATTACACCATACGCTTACGTATGCAAAACATTCAAGTGTAACACAACAACAACACATAAAGCTTAAAACTAGAGTAGTATCACTACGTTCGTCTATTACTTTTATTGCACTGATTTCCCTCTTGCTTTCTCTGATGCTGAGTACTTGCATATCTAGTTGTCTTGTCTATGATGTGTCTGTATATGTGAGCAATGTTATCTGTATCTGATTTGTAGTTCATTCTCTTCTCTGTGGGTACATTGTTAATGTACAACATTTCTAATGTTAATCTTTTGCTGTTGCTACTATCTCTCTCTCCAATACTCTCACATCGTCAAAGTTCGGGTGATGTTTCGTTGTCGCACAGTGTGTTGCTAGCGCTGTTTTTTGGAGTTTATTATTATTGCGGAGTTTTATGTCTGATTTGTGTCCCGACAGTCTTGTTTTTGATTTATTTTTCGTAGTTCCAATATACATTTTGTCACATGGTTCTTTGTTATCTCCATTCCATGTTATTTGATAACATTAGATGTTTCCATAATAGGCGTCTTGTCTTTAGTTTTTGTGAAAATGTTTTTTAGTGTATTGTAATTTTTATGGGCAATATTGACTTTATTTTTGTCTACTATGTTAGAGTTTGTAATCCTTTCCGGAATTCCTTTTACATAGGATAAGGATCTGTAAATTTTGGGTTCTTTCACTATATTTTCTTTGTCCAAGTAGGGTTTGTAAGATGAAATTAGTTCTTTTATTAGTTTTGGTGGAACATTTTTTTCCTGAAGTATATTTTGCAGTTTTTTTCTGTTGTTTTTATGGAATTTATTATCGCTTATTGTCAGTACTCTGTTTACTAAGTTTTTGGCCGTATTTATTAGCATGGACCTTCGATGATTGGAAAAGTAGTTCATTATTCTTCCTGATGCTGTATCTTTCTGAATTCACTCAACCCAAAGTGAATTACACTTGAACCTTCCGAAAAAGGGTTTTATAGTCGCTCAAAAACAAACCCAGTCAACTATATTCAAATCGATGATTTGAGTTTGACAAAGGAAAAGAGATATGGTTGCAAAATTTGTTTAGGTAGTAGCCGACTATAAAACCCTTTTTCGGAAGATTCAAGTGTAATTCACTTTGGGTTGAGTGAATTACCCGAATTTATTCTGATAATTGGTTGATAGTTTTGCTGCAAGTAGAGGATGCTGATGAGGAATGTGGTAATTCCGAAACAGCTGTACATCCAACCATCTTGCAGTCTATAGGGCTTTGCCCAAATAAAATTGACAAGCATACTTTTCCTCTTTTGGTTAAGCTACACTTGTAGTTTAGTCAATGCATGGCTTTAAGCTGAGATCAAAAACAATAATAACGAAATAAAATTTCGACAAAATTTTTCAAAGGAATAAAATTTCGACAAAATTTCTATAAAAATAAAATTTTGAAAAAATTTTCTACGAAATAAAATGTTGAACAGATTTTCTATGGAAATAAAATTTTGACAAAATTTTCTGTAGAAATAAAATGTTGAACAGATTTTCTATGGAAATAAAGTTTCTATTGCATAGAAATAAAATTTGTAGATAATTTTCTATAGAAAAAAGAAATAAAATTTTGACAACAATTTTCTATAGAAATATTATTGTAACAAAATTATCTAAAGAAATAAAATTTTTACAAAATTTTCTACAGAAATAAAATTTTCTGAAGAAATAAAATTTTGACAAAATTTTCTAAAGAAATAAAATTTCGACAAAATTTTCTATAAAAATAAAATTTTTACAAAATTTTCTAAGAAATAAAATTTTGACAAAATTTTCTATAGAAATAAAATTTTTACAAAATTTTCTATAGAAATAAAATTTTGACAAAATTTTCTATAGAAATAACATTTTGACAAGATTTTCTATGGAAATAAAGTTTTGAAAATTTTTGTATAGAAATAAAATTTTGACAAAATTTTCTATAAAAATAAAATTTTGACAAAATTTTCTTAAGAAATAAAATTTTGACAAAATTTTCTTAAGAAATAAAATTTTGACAAAATTTTCTATAGAACTAAAATCATGACAAAATTTTCTTAAGAAATAAAATTTCGACAAAATTTTCTATACAAATAAAATTTTGACAAAATTTTCTTAAGAAATAAAATCTTGACAAAATTTTCTAACGAAATACAATTTCGACAAAATTTTCTATAAAAATAAAATTTTGACAAAATTTTCTTAAGAAATAACATTTTTACAAAATTTTCTATAGAAATAACATTTTAGCAAGATTTTCTATGCAACAAAGTTTTGAAATTTTTTTTATAGAAATAAAATTTTTAGATAATATTCTATGGAAATAAAATTTTGACAAAATTTTCTAAAGAAATAAAATTTAGACAAAATTTTCTATAGAAATAAAATTTTAAGAAAAATTTTCTATAGAAATGAAATTTTTATATAAATATAAAAAAAATATATATAGATATAAAATTTTGAGATAATTTTCTGTAGAAGTAAATATTTTGACAAAATTTTCTATAGAAATAAAATTTTGACAAAAATATCTATAGAAATCAAATGTTGAGAAAAATTTTCTATAGAAATAGAATTTTAAAAAATAAGATTTTTCTGGTTGGTATTTTTGTGGTCAATAATTTTCTAAAGAAAAAAAATTTTGACAAAATTTTCTATAGAAATAAAATTTTGACAAAATTTTCTATAGAAATAAAATTTTGACAAAATTTTCTAAAGAAATAAAATTTTGACAAAATTTTGCTTAGAAATAAAATCTTGACAATTTTTTCTATAGAAATAAAATTTTGATAAAATTTTCTATAGAAATAAAATTTTGACAAAATTTTCTATAGAAATAAAATTTTGAGAAAAATTTTCTCGAGATATAACATTTTGACAAGATTTTCTATGGAAATAGAGTTTAGAAAATTTTTTATAGAAGTACAATTTTTAGATAATTTTCTATAGAAATACAATTTTGACAAAATTTTCTAAAGAAATAAGATTTTGACAAAATTTTCTAAAGAAATAAAATTTTGACAAAATTTTCTATAGAAATGAAATTTTGACAAAATTTTCTATGAAATAAAATTTTGACAAAATTTTCTATAAAAATAAAAATTTTGATAAAATTTTCTTTACAAATAAAATTTTGACAACATTTTCTATAGAAATAAAATTTTGACAAAATTTTAAGAAATTAAATCTTGGCAAGATTTTCTATGGAAATAAAGTTTAGAAAATTTTTTTATAGAAGTACAATTTTTAGATAATTTGCTATAGAAATAAAATTTTATTGTTGTTTTTGATCTCAGCTTAAAGCCATGCATTGACTAAACTACAAGTGTAGCTTAACCAACAGAGGAAAAGTATGTTTGTCAAATTTATTTGGGCAAAGCCCTATAGACTGCAAGATGGTTGGATGTACAGCTGTTTCGGAATTACCACATTCCTCATCAGCATCCTCTACTTGCAGCAAAACTATCAACCAATTATCAGAATAAATTCGGGTAATTCACTCAACTGAGATCAAAAACAACAATAACGATTGAAGAGAAGCCAACAATAACAAACAAAACGAATGAAGATAGAGGTAGCACGCTCAAAAACAAACCCAGCCAACTAAATACAAATCGATGATTTGATTTTGGCAAAGGAAAAGAGATATGCTTGTTTAAGCAATAGCCGACTATTAAACCCTTTTTCGGAAGGTTCAAGTGTAATTCACTTTGGGTTGAGTGAATTACCCGAATTTATTCTGATAATTGGTTGATAGTTTTGCTGCAAGTAGAGGATGCTGATGAGGAATGTGGTAATTACGAATTAAAATTTTGACAAAATTTTCTATAGAAATAAAATTTTGAGAACAATTTTCTATAAAAATGATGTTTTGACAAGATTATCTAAAGAAATAAAATTTTGACAAAATTTTCTATGAAATAAAATTTTGACAAAAGTTTCTATGAAATAAAATTTTGACAAAATTTTTAAAAGAAATAAAATTTTGACAAAATTTTCTATAGAAATAAAATTTTGACAAAATTGTCTATAGAAATAACATTTTCTATAGAAATAAAATTTTGACAAAATTTGCTATAGAAATAAAATTTTGACAAAATTTTTTATAGAAATACAATTTTGACACAAATTTTCTATAGAAATAAAATTTTGAAAAAAATTTTATATAGAAATAAAATGTTGACAAAAATTTTCTATAGAAATAAAATTTTGACAAAAATTTTCTATAGAAATAAAATTTTGACAAAATTTTCTATAGAAATAAAGTTATGAGAAAATTTTTTACAGAAAAAATTTCTATAGAAATTTTGACAAAAATTTCTATAGAAATTAAATTTAAACAAAATTTTCTATAAAAATAAAATTTTGATAAAGTTTTCTATAGAAATAAAATGTTGAAAAAATGTTCTATAAAAATAAAATTGTGAAAAAATTTTCTATTGAAATAAATTTATGATAAAATTTTTTACAGAAAAAATTTCTATAGAAAATAAATGTTGATAAAATTTTCTATAGAAATAAAATTTAGACAAAAATTTCTATAGAGATAAAATTTTGAGAAAAATTTTCCATAGAAATAAAGTTTTGACAAAAGTTCTACAAAAATAAATTAACAAAATTTTCCATAGAAATAAAATTTTGACAAAATTTCCTATAAAAATAACATTTGACAAAATTTTCTATAGAGATACTATTTTGAAAAAAAATTCCATAGAAATAATGTTTTGAGAAATTTTTTGATATAAAAACAAAACTGTGTGATAATTTTCTGTAGCAATAAAATTTTGACAAAATTTTCCATAGAAATAAAATTTTCACAAAATGTTCTATAGAAATAAAGTTTTGACGAAATTTTCTTTAGAAATAAAATTTTCACAAAATGTTCTAAAGAAATAAAGTTATGAAAAAATTTTTTGTAGAAATAAGATTTTGACAAAATTTTTTATAGAAATAAAATTTTGACAAAATTTTCTATAGAAATAAAATTTTGACAAAATTTTCTATAGAAATAAAATTTTGACAAAATTTTCTATAGAAATAAAATTTTGACAAAATTTTCTATAGAAATAAAATTTTGACAAAATTTTCTATAGAAATAAAATTTTGACAAAATTTTCTATAGAAATAAAATTTTGACAAAATTTTCTATAGAAATAAAATTTTGACAAACTTTTCTATAGAAATAAAATTTTGACAAACTTTTCTATAGAGATAAAATTTTGAGAAAAATTTTCTATTGAAATAATTTTTGACAAAAGTTCTATAAAAATAAAAAAAAAGACAAAATTTTCCATAGAAATAAGATTTTGACAAAATTTCCTATAGAAATAAAATTTTGACAAAATTTTCTATAGAAGTAGAATTTTGACAAAATAATTTCCATAGAAATAAAGTTTTGAGAAATTTTTGATATAAAACCAAAATTGTGTGATCATTTTCCGTAGCAATAAAATTTTGACGTAAACTCTTGACAAAAATTTCTATAGAAGGAAAACTTTTGACAAATTTTTTTTGTATCAGTTTATGTTTTGATATGGCTTCGATATTCCAATTTGAATTCTTGGGTTCTCAGAAACCATCATCTTCACTTTTATTTAAAACGTAACATAACTTCTTCTTGAAGTCGACCTCGAATGTGGAAATTTATGTGTTTTTTAATACGTTTTTAACCATCTTGAATACCAAATATTGAGAAAAGCTGAAGAACCGAATATATTAAAATTTGTTCCCTTGTATCAAGTACAGCTAGACCTCGCTTTGAGTCGTTTCGTTTTGGATTGTTTCGAAGTTGAATCAGTACTAGTTTTCACTTTGCGTCGTTCACGTTTTCACGTTGCGTTGTTATCGTTGTCATCTATCTCCAATCTTTGCATGGTTTGCCATAGAAACTCATAATCAGAGATGGTCTGTATCAAACTTTTTTAGGTTTGCGACTGTCGCAAAGTTGTAAACGTCGTAAACATCACATACGCGTCGAAAATGTAGAAAAAGTAACAAAAGTCGCAAACTGAAAATACATTAGTCGCGTCAGCTAGGCAGCGAATTCGATGATATGCCAGACGATTGTATAAGCGAAGAAGTTTCAATTCTTAGGAATGTTCACAATTTTCGGCTTCAGTCCCCAAATTTTCCCTATTGGCTTTTGCACGAGTACAGGGTAACCATGGATTTTCTCGTCCTTTCTTAGCATTAAGTTCTCCTGTCCAATATAACCCCAAGGTATTTTGCACACTCACCAACGGGAATTTCGATACCACCTAAGAAAATAGGCTTGACCGTGGGAAAACTTTCACAAATTTCTGCAGAAACTCACAGCGAATGCTGTCAAACTAAATTTAAAAATGTTCAGGATTTCTTCTATTCAAAATTAGGTTTTCTACAGTAGGTTTACGACTTTTGCGACATACGTATTATACCGTCGCAAATGTATGTCGCAAAAGTCACATTTTGTGGCAGGCCAACCCTGCTCATAATTCACTTTGCGTCATTTCAGTTGGCGTCGTGTTTTTTTTGAACGTAGCTGCGACGCAAAGCGAGTTCTAGGTGTATGCAAAACTCGTATTTAAAAGATAATTGCGTTTCAAATGTATACCTTCACTCGTTTTGGTTCACAATCAAAGACATTAGGAGGGTTTCTTGTATGCCTTCCATGGTGTCCGGTATCTAAGATTCGGCCAGGCTGAATTTCCGTCCATATGTATTTGTTTTGATGATGTTTTAGTATCCTTTGCAATTTTGTTATACGGTCAATTTGGTTGTAAACCAAAGAGCGGTTACTTTAAATACAGAATTCCAAGTATATATGTGTGAGTGGTTATAGCCATGTTTTCACCATCAAACCACATTGGAGACTAAACAAACGACCAACATCACCTTACCACAGGAAATCAAACAAAAACGAGTTTATATTAAAATATTCCTAGAAATAAAAGTGAAAGGGAGAACACAGAAAAAAGCAATATTCGAACTTATACAAAATTGAGATTATTTTGATGCAACAAAAATTTTTTTTTGGTTTATTTTTTTTTTTATATATAATTTTTGGCAAATTTTCCCTACCATAACAAGACATGTTGTGGAAATTGCAATAAAGTCAATAAAATTTATTTTAAAAATTAATTTTTTCTAAAAAAAAAGTAATTTTTTTTTTGTCAGTGTAATATAGAAATGTAATTTTTTTGTTATAACTGTTGCTTTCTGTATTTGAATGAGAAATGAAAAACTGTTAAGTTGATTGTTCTGAGATCAAAGTTTTTGTGGGAAATTGGGATTTCATTTCATAGTAAATGCATTTGCTTGAATAGACAACTACCACAAATGTGAATGGCAAAACAGAAAAAGAGGATTTGTGTAAGTGAACATAATTCTCAAAAGGATTTTTTTTTGAGTACTTTTTCAAATAAAATACTTTTGAGTGCTATATTTGATATTGGATTTAAGTATGATTCATTAATCTCAGGATCAGTTTAATGAAATGATTGTGGCAAGGAAATTTTCAGTAAAAGAAAGAGTTTTCACAGAATTTGGTTTCCAGCGAAAAATGGGGTTTCAAAAAAAGAAAGATCAAAAATAAGTAAATATTTTTCGACATATTCAAGAAAATTCAATAAACAAATTTATTTTTTTTAACAAAAAAAGGACAAAAGCAAAACAAAACAAGTAAGGAAAGTCTAAAGTCGGGCGGGGCCGACTATTTTATACCCTTCACCACTTTGTAAGTCCACATTTTCGATACCATATCAAATCCGTCCAATGTGTTGGATGCTATATGAATCCATACACATATATTATAATGTTAGTAAAAAAATATAGGAAACATTTAAATATGAACCAATTTTGAGGCAACTTCGCAAAAGTGTATTTATGATTTATCGGTCGATAGATGTGTAATAGAGTAGTAGGAAAATTTGAGTCATTTTGATAAGTTTTCGACTTAGCAGTGGCGATTTGATAAGGAAAATGTACGTATTTCGGCCAGTTTTGCCTAAATAGGAAAAACATATATATGGAATCTATATTGAAATCTGAACCGATTGCAATCAAATTTCACATGCATAGTTACTATGTTGAATCTACTCCCTGTGCAAAATTTCACGTAAATCGGAAAACAACTTTGACCTCTGTGGTCATATGACGGAAAATTGGGCGAAAGATATATATGGGAGCTATATCAAAATCTGAACCGATTTCAACCAAAATAAACACGCATATCCAGAACCTTAATACTACTGTCTGTGCAAAGTTTCAAGTTCAATTCTACTCCCTCTGCAAAATTTCACGTAAATCAGAGTAGCACTTTTGCCTCTGTGGGCATATTAGACCAAATCGGGCGAATGATATATATGGGGGCTATATCTAAATCTGAACCGACTTCAACTAAATTTTGCACAATTAACGATACTATAAAACGTACTCCTTGTGTAAAATTTAAAGCAACTCAGGGCAAAACTCTGTCTTTTGGGGCCATATAAATCCAAATCAGACGAAAGATATATATGGGAGCTATATCTAAATCGGAACCGATTTTAACCAAATTAAGCACACTTAACTATACTATTATACGTACTTGTTGTGCAAAATTTGAAGCAAATCAGGGCAAAACTCTGGCTTTTGGGGCCATATAAGTCCAAATCGGTCGAAAGATATATATGGGAGCTACATCTAATCTGAACCGATTTCAACTAAATTTGGCACAATTAACGATACTATTAAACGTACTCGTTTTACAAAATTTTAATCAAATCAGGGCAAAACTCTGGCTTTTGAAGCCATATAAGTCAAAATCGGACGAAAGATATATAGGGGAGCTATATCTAAATCTGAACCGATTTCAACTAAATTTGGCACAATTAACGATACTATTAAACGTACTCGTTGTGCAAAATTTGAAGCAAATCAGGGCAAAACTCTCGCTTTTGGGGCCATATAAGTCCAAATCGGACGAAAGACATATATGAGAGCTATATATAAATCTGAACCGATTTAGCTGATATTTGGCAGTTTTGACGGGACTGACAAAATATTCAGATGTACAAAATTTGAAGAACGTCGGTTCATAAATACGTGAATTATGATTAAATCGGTGATAACTATATATGGCAGCTATATCTAAATCTGAACCGATTTTTTTCCAAAATCAATAGCGATTGTCTTCTACCCGAAGAAAGACGTTATGTAAAATTTGAGGACGATCGGACTTAAACTGCGACCTGTACTTTGTGCACAAAATTACATATACAGACAGACGGACGGACAGACAGACAGACAGACGGACATCGCTAAATCGACTCAGAATTTAATTCTAAGCCGATCGGTATACTAAAAGATGGGTCTATGACCACTATTTCTTGGCGTTACATACAAATGCACAAACTTATTATACCCTGTACCACAGTAGTGGTGAAGGGTATAATAAGTATATACGGCCGTAAGTTCGGGCAGGCCGAATCTTATGTACCCTGCATAGAAACTTGTACTAAAGACTGTCATCCACAATCGAATTACTTGGGTTGTGGTATCTTAAAACTTCTTAACATCGTTTTCTAAATTGTGAGTTAGCCCATACGTGGTAGATAGCCAGAATTGAAATATGGGGGTCGCTTATATGGGGGCTATATACAATTATGAACTTGGTATGGACCATTTTTTGTGTGATTGGGGATCGATTTATCTGAGGGCTTTATATAACTATAGACCGATATGGACCTAGTTATGCATGGTTGTTAACCATATACTAGCACAATGTACCAAATTTCAAATGACTCGGATGAAATTTGCTCCTCCAAGAGGCTCCAAAACCAAATCTCGGGTTTGATTTATATGGGGGCTATATATAACTATGGACTGACATGAACCAATTCCTGCATGGTTGTTGGATAAAGGGTGATACGGTCAAAATTTGGTCAATATAAACTTGACGTATTTCTTTCAATTTTGCATTTAAAAAACTTGAACACCCCTCATTTTGAAGGTGTGTGTGTGTGTAGAATGTTGCTCCTATTTTGATTTTGGAATTCACTCTTCAGTTGTCAAAATGCCGTCCAAGCAAGAAGAGCAGCGTATCAAAATTTTGCTCGCGCATCGCGAAAATCCGTGCTACTCGCACGCAAAGCTGGCACAATCGCTAAAAGTTGCCAAATCAATCGTTATAAATGTTATTAAAGTGTTTGGGGAACGTTTGTCGTCAACCAGGAAGTCTGGATCGGGGGGAAATCGAAAACCGGAAGACGCTGAGACGACAAATAGAGTTGCCGGTAGTTTCAAGCGAAGCCCTAACCTCTCTCTCCGAGATGCCGCAAATAAGCTGGGTGTATCGTCTACAACCGTGCATCGAGCCAAAAAACGAGCCGGACTATCGACTTACAAGAAGATAGTGACTCCAAATCGCGATGATAAATAAAATACGATGGCCAAAGCGCGATCCCGGAGGCTATACACAACGATGCTGACGAAGTTTGACTGCGTGGTAATGGACGACGAAACCTACGTCAAAGCCGACTACAAGCAGGAGTTTTATACGGCAAAAGGAAGGGGAAAGGTAGCAGATATTTTCAAGCACATAAAACTGTCAAAGTTCGCAAAGAAATATCTGGTTTGGCAAGCCATCTGTACCTGTGGCTTGAAAAGCAGCATTTTCATAGCTTCCGGGACTGTCAACCAAGAAATTTACGTGAAAGAGTGTTTGAATAAACGTCTGCTGCCTTTCCTGAAGAAACACGGTTGTTCCGTACTGTTTTGGTCGGATTTGGCATCTTGCCATTACGGTAAAAAGGCCATGGAGTGGTACGCCGCCAACAACGTGCAGGTGGTTCCCAAGGACAAGAACCCTCGCAAGACGCCAGAGCTCCGTCCAATTGAGAAATACTGGGCTATTGTCAAGCGGAACCTAAAGAAGACCAAAAAAAAACTGCTAAGGACGAGCAGCAGTTCAAGGCAAACTGGCTTTCAGCGGCGAAGAAGGTGGACAAGGTGGCTGTACAAAATCTGATGGCAGGTGTCAAGCCTGAGGCCCGGCAATTCGGATTTGGAAAAGCGAAAGCCTAACTGAATATTTTTCCTGAATTTTATACTAATTGAACTTGAAAAAGAAATTTGATTTGATTTTTTAAATAAACGATTTCACCGATTTACACGCGTTTTGCCTTGACCAAATTTTGACCGTATCACCCTTTACCATATACTAACATCACGTATCAAATTTCAACAGAATCGGATGAATTTTGCCCTTCCAAGGGGCTCCGGAGGTTAAATCTGGGGATCGGTTTATATGGGGGCTACATAAAATTATGGACCGATTTCGACCAATTTTTGCATGGGTATTTGAGGCCATATATTAACACCACGTACCAAATTTCAACTGAATCAGATGAATTTTGGTCTTCCAAGAGGCTCCGGAGGTTAAATTTGGTGACCGGTTTATATGGGGCCTATATATAATTATGGACCGATGTGGACAATTTTTTGCATAATCATTAGAGACCATATACTAACACTATGTTGAGCCACCGTGGTGCAATGGTTAGCATGCCCGCCTTGCATACACAAGGTCGTGGGTTCGATTCCTGCTTCGACCGAACTCCAAAAAGTTTTTCAGCGGTGGATTATCCCACCTCAGTAATGCTGGTGACATTTCTGAGGGTTTCAAAGCTTCTCTAAGTGGTTTCACTGCAATATGGAACGCCGTTCGGACTCGGCTATAAAAAGGAGGTCCCTTGTCATTGAGCTTAACATGGAATCGGGCAGCACTCAGTGATAAGAGAGAAGTTCACCAATGTGGTATCACAATAGACTGAATAGTCTAAGTGAGCCTGATACATCGGGCTGCCACCTAACCTAACCTAACCTAACACTATGTACCAAATTTCAGCCAGATCGGATGAAATTTGCTTCTCTTAGAGGCTCCGCAAGCCAAATCGGGGGATCGGTTTATATGGGGCCTATATATAATTATGGACCGATGTGGACAATTTTTTGCATGATCAGTAGAGATCATATGCTAACACTATGTACCAAATTTCAGCCAGATCGGATGAAATTTGCTTCTCTTAGAGGCTCCGCAAGCCAAATCGGGGGATCGGTTTATATGGGGGCTATATATAATTATGGACCGATGTGGACCAATTTTTGCATGGTTGTTAGAGACCATATACTAACACCATGTACCAAATTTCAGCTGGATCGGATGAAATTTGCTTCTCTTAGAGTCCCCGCAAACCAAATTTGGGGGTCCGTTTATATGGGGGCTATTCGTAAATGTGAACCGATATATCCCATTTGCAATACCATCCGACCTACATCAATAACAATTACTTGTGTCAAGTTTCAAGTCGATAGCGTGTTTCGTTCGGAAGTTAGCGTGATTTCAACAGACGGACGGACGGATGGGCATGCTCAGATCGACACAGAATTTCACCACGACCCAGAATATATATACATTATGGGGTCTTAGAGCAATATTTCGATGTGTTACAAACGGAATGACAAAGTTAATATACCCCCCATCCTATGGTGGAGGGTACGAAAATGTTAACAAAATTTCGTAGTTTCAAGAAAATTTAATTTAATTTAAGTTCAAAATTGTAAAAATGTCTTTAGTGCTATAAGAAGTTCAAAACCCAGCAAAAAAAAATTGGAAGTTCTTCCAAAGGCACAACTTTAAAAGCACTTCCAGAAGATGCACTCCCAATGATGTTCTTTATTTTAACTACCCAGGAAGTTCTTTTAATTCAAATTTTTATAACTTGTTTTTTTCATACTTTTAATGTGTAATTTTTACTTTTTTTTGTTTCAAATAGGTTAAAAACAGAGTAAGAATTCATATAATGGTACAAATCATTTAAATTTTGTCGAAAAAAATGTTACATCGAATCTGAACAAATTGTGAATTTTTGAAAATATTTGAAGTCAAACGTTTCCGACAAGCGTTAGAATCGATTAAAAATTATAAAAATTATTTATTTGACAAAATATCACAGAATTTTTTAATTTACATCCAAAACATTGAATTCGGATCACACCTAAAGAAGTGACGCAAATTCAGTGCAACGGCTGTTGAAATGGAGGACTTCCGTCCTATGACAAGCCCATGTTAAATTCATCGCTTATGCGTCAATTTTGCACCACTTCCGGATCCAAAAAGAACATTTTCATTACTTTTTTGGCGACGCTTTTTTTGCTGGGAATTGGTGCATTATTAGTAAACTTTAAAAATTTTAAGAAATTCTGAACTATTTTTAATTTTTAAAATTATACTAAAAATCTACGAAATTTAAAAAAATCTTATTTTTAAGTTTTTGATCAAAATTTTGTGGTTAGTATGAAAAAATGTTTTTCTTTTTGTGGGGAGAAATGCTTTTTATACCCACCACCATAGAATGGTGACGGAGGTATAAAAAGTTTGTCATTCCGTTTGTAACACATCGAAATATTGATTTCCGACTATATGATGGATATATATTCTTGATCACGGAGAAATTCTAAGACGATATAAGCATCTCCGTCTGTCTGTTCTAATCACGCTACAGCCTTCAATAATGGCGCTATCGTCCTCAAATTTGGCACAGATTAGTCTTTTGTTTGCAGACAGGTCAAGTTCGAAGATGGGCTATATCGGTCCAAGTTTTGATATAGTCCCCATATAAACCGACCGCCCGATTCGGTGTCTTGGGCTTATAAAAATTGTAGTTTTTATCCAATTTGCCTGAAATTGGAAATCTAGAGGCATTTTAGGACCATCAAAAAGTGTATCGAAAATGGTGCCTATCGGTCCATGTTTTGGTATAGCCCCCATATGGACCGATTTCCCTATTTTGCTTCTTGGGCGTCTAGAAAGTGTATTTTCAATCTGATTTGCCTGAAATTGGAAATCTAGAGGTATTCTAGGACCATAAAGAGGTGTGTGGAAAATGGGGTGTATGGGTCCATGTTTTGATATAGCCCCCATATAGACCGATCTCCCGAGTTTACTTCTTGGGCTTCTAGAAACCGTAGTTTTAATCCTATTTACCTGAAATTGGAAATGTAGAGGTATTCTAGGAAAATTAAGAGATGTGTCGAAAATGGTGATTATCGGTTTATGTTTTGATATAGCCCTCATATAGACCGATCTTCCGATATTACATCTTGGGCTTCTAGAAACCGTAGTTTTTACCCAATTTGCCTGAAATTGGAAATGTAGAGGTATTCTAGGAAAATTAAGAGGTGTGTCGAAAATGGTGATTATCGGACCATGTTTTGATATAGTCCCCATAAAGACCGATCTCCAGATTTTACTTCTTGGGCTTCTAGAATCCGTAGTTTTTATGCAATTTGCCTGAAATTGGAAATGTAGAGTTATTCTAGTAAAATAAAAAGATGTGCCGAAAATGGTGATTATCAGACCATGTTTTGATATAGCCCCCATATAGACCGATCTCCCGATATTACTTCTTGAGCTTCTAGAATCCGTAGTTTTTACCCAATTTGCCTGAAATTGGAAATCTAGAGGTATTCTAGGACCTTAAGGAGGTGTGCCGAAAATGGTGAGTATCGGACCATGTTTCTATATAGCCCCCATATAGACCGATCTCCAGATTTTACTTCTTGGGCTTCTAGAATCCGTAGTTTTTATGCAATTTGCCTGAAATTGGAAATGTAGAGGTATTCTAGGAAAATTAAGAGATGTGTCGAAAATGGTGATTATCGGACCATGTTTCTATATAGCCCCCATATAGACCGATCTCCAGATTTTACTTCTTGGGCTTCTAGAATCCGTAGTTTTTATGCAATTTACCTGATATTGGAAATGTAGAGGTATTCTAGTAAAATAAAAAGATGTGCCGAAAATGGCGATTACCGGTCCATCTTTTGATATAGCCCCCATATAGACCGATCTCGCGATATTACTTCTTGAGCTTCTAGAAACCGTAGGTTTTACCCAATTTGCCTGAAATTTGAAATCTAGGTACTCTAGGACCCTAAAGACGTGTGCCGAAAATGGTCAGTAGCGGTCCATGTTTTGATATAGCCACCGTATAGACCGATCTCCCGATATTACTTCTTGAGCTTCTAGAATCCGTAGTTTTTACCCAATTTGCCTGAAATTGGAAATCTAGAGGTATTCTAGGAAAATTAAGAGATGTGTCGAAAATGGTGATTATCGGACCATGTTTTGATATAGTCCCCATATAGACCGATCTCCAGATTTTACTTCTTGGGCTTCTAGAATCCGTAGTTTTTATGCAATTTGCCTGAAATTGGAAATGTAGAGTTATTCTAGTAAAATAAAAAGATGTGCCGAAAATGGTGATTATCAGACCATGTTTTGATATAGCCCCCATATAGACCGATTTCCCGATTTTATTTCTTGAGCTTCTGGAATCCGTAGTTTTTATCCAATTTGCCTGAAATTGGAAACCTAGAGGTATTATAGGATCATAAAGACGTGTGCCGAAAATGGTGAGTACCGGTCCATCTTTTGATATAGCCCCCATATAGACCGATCTCCCGATATTACATCTTGAGCTTCTAGAATTCGTAGTTTTTACCCAATTTGCCTGAAATTGGAAATCTAGAGGTATTCTAGGACCTTAAGGAGGTGTGCCGAAAATGGTGAGTATCGGTCCATGTTTTGATATAGCCCCCATATAGACCGATCTCCCGATATTACATCTTGGGCTTCTAGAAACCGTAGTTTTTACCCAATTTGCCTGAAATTGGAAATGTAGAGGTATTCTAGGAAAATTAAGAGATGTGTCGAAAATGGTGATTATCGGACCATGTTTCTATATAGCCCCCATATAGACCGATCTCCAGATTTTACTTCTTGGGTTTCTAGAATCCGTAGTTTTTATGCAATTTGCCTGATATTGGAAATGTAGAGGTATTCTAGTAAAATAAAAAGATGTGCCGAAAATGGTGAGTATCGGTCCATGTTTTGATATAGTCCCCATATAGACCGATCTCCCGATATTACTTCTTGGGCTTCTAGAAACCGTAGGTTTTACCCAATTTGCCTGAAATTGGAAATGTAGAGGTATTTTAGGAAAATAAAAAGATGTGCCGAAAATGGTGATTATCGGTCCATGTTTTGATATAGCCCCCATATAGACCGATCTCCAGATTTATTTCTTGGGCTTCTATAATCCGTAGTTTTTATCCAATTTGCCTGAAATTGGAAATCTAGAGGTATTCTAGGATCATAAAGGGGTGTGCCGAATATTTTGAGTAACGGTACAGTTTTTGATATAGCCTCCTTATAAACCGGCCCTCCGATTTGGGGTTTAGGTTCTGGAACTACACCGAAAGAATAGTGAACTGTTTTATAGGAAGAATGAACTACCACGCACGAAAATTTAACTAAATTTTACTCCACATTATGACATTTCCACAAAGCGTTGTTACAACCAGGAAATTTTACTTTTTAACTGCAGTTCACGAAATTACATCATCTCATAGAAGAAAAAATTAACTAAAAGTAAAGAAGAAAATCATTGGCGCCAAATCATGACCATTTTAACCATACAGTAGTTCATTCTTACTATTTTTGGGAATCGTACGAACATTTTCATTTGTTTCAGTTCATATTGAACTTATGTGTACGTTCATTGAACTATATACTCACGTTTAGTTCATAAAATTTTTGAGACATAAAGGGTGATTTGTTAAGAGCTTGATAACTTTTTAAAAAAAAAAAACGCATAAAATTTGCAAAATCTCATCGGTTCTTTATTTGAAACGTTAGATTGGTCCATGACATTTACTTTTTGAAGATAATTTCATTTAAATGTTGACCGCGGCTGCGTCTTAGGTGGTCCATTCGGAAAGTCCAATTTTGGGCAACTTTTTCGAGCATTTCGGCCGGAATAGCCCGAATTTCTTCGGAAATGTTGTCTTCCAAAGCTGGAATAGTTGCTGGCTTATTTCTGTAGACTTTAGACTTGACGTAGCCCCACAAAAAATAGTCTAAAGGCGTCAAATCGCATGATCTTGGTGGCCAACTTACCGGTCCATTTCTTGAGATGAATTGTTCTCCGAAGTTTTCCCTCAAAATGGCCATAGAATCGCGAGCTGTGTGGCATGTAGCGCCATCTTGTTGAAACCACATGTCAACCAAGTTCAGTTCTTCCATTTTTGGCAACAAAAAGTTTGTTAGCATCGAACGATAGCGATCGCCATTCACCGTAACGTTGCGTCCAACAGCATCTTTGAAAAAATACGGTCCAATGATTCCACCAGCGTACAAACCACACCAAACAGTGCATTTTTCGGGATGCATGGGCAGTTCTTGAACGGCTTCTGGTTGCTCTTCACTCCAAATGCGGCAATTTTGCTTATTTACGTAGCCATTCAACCAGAAATGAGCCTCATCGCTGAACAAAATTTGTCGATAAAAAAGCGGATTTTCTGCCAACTTTTCTAGGGCCCATTCACTGAAAATTCGACGTTGTGGCAGATCGTAAGTCTATTCATGATGAAATGTCAAAGCATACTGGGCATCTTTCTCTTTGACACCATGTCTGAAATCCCACGTGATCTGTCAAATACTAATGCATGAAAATCCTAACCTCAAAAGAATCACCCTTTACTTAAAAAAATAAGATTTCATTAAGCTGTTGAAAATTTCGATAAAAATAATAAAATATATAACTATACAATTATTTTTCGAGCTTTATGGACAGATAGATTAAGGAACATGGTTAATAGAGCCATTGAAAAGAAAACGTCAGGTACAAATCTATACACGCCTGGACTGTACATGTTTCGATTCGGGCAAATGAACCTTTCTACAGCCTTTAGTATAGATCTGGCTGGGAGAGATAACTCAATTTTGGGCCCCTTTATGCTAACTCCTTATGGAGAAAACATTTGGGAGTTAGCATAAGGAGTTAGCATAAATGGCCCAAAATTGAGTTATCTCTCCCATTTGGTAAGGCCTCCATATAGATCGATTTCACTTATTGAGGGTATAGAAGGCGCACTGATCATGAAAATTGCTTGAAACTGAATGCAAAATTTCCAGATTTTACTTCCCGTAGTCATTTAAATAATTGGGATGAATATTCACTGATTTTAGATTTCAAATCAAGGCGTTATTTCATCATTTTCTTGCACACTTACAAGAGATGGTTATGATTCCTCTAAAACTCAAAAACAAAAAATGGTTCTTATAAATTCAGAATCTCTTCATAGGTAAAATCTTTACATTACATTGTAAAACATTATCTGTGGGAAGCGTACTGGTTGAACCGATGTGATTGGGAAAATATCTGCCATATAACTCCCCTGAAATTTTCAAAGGAAACTATTATATTTGATTCATGGTGGTGGGTATTTAAGATTCGGCCCGGCCGAACTTACTACTGTATATACTTGTGAATTTTTTAAATTATACTAAAAATCTACCAAATTTAAAAAATCTTATTTTAAAGTTTTTGATCAAAATTTTGTGGTTAGTATGAAAAAAATGTTTTTCTCTATGTTGATCTCTACTATTAGCCACAATTTTTTGGGTGTATGAAAATTTTGTCAAAATCTTAGGTAATTTTGTCAAAATTTTCTTTCCATAGACATTTTTGTCAAAATTTAATTTTCATTAAATTTTTTGTCAAAATTTTATTTCTATAGATGATTTTGTCAAAATTTTATTTCCATGGACATTTTTGTCACAATTTTATTTACATAGAAATTTTGGTCAAAATAGTTTTGCCTCTTAGAAAAAGATCTATCATTTTTGGTATAATTCTACCAACTATAACTTCTTATGTGGAGAAAACACAAATATTGAAAAAGATGTCTTGCATAATGTTTCCTAGAATAATGAGCTACAAATTTTATTTCCCATTTTCAATATGAATTTTTTTATCGTTAGTTTATTTTATCTACCGTAATTAGTTGAAATAAATTATGCATCAGCAAAACAAGTTTAATTATAAAATAGAACTCTCATTTACTCAGGAGACCACTCTGCTTATAGGAATTCAACTTAAAGTCCAACCAAAAGCAACTCTCCAATATCAGTAGTAGCTGCAGTAGCAGTAGCAGTAGCAGCATCAGCACAATTCAATGTCTAATCAGGTACGAGCATTTAATTAATTTCCCACTTCTATCCATTCAACGAGTGCATCGTGGGTGAATCTTTGCATTGAAATGCAATGGCATCGTTTGCATTAGAAGAAGAAGAAGAACTGTTCAACAATCCACCTCAATTAGAAATGTCTTAAGGCGATTTTGTAATTATCAAACCACTCCTAAGGGTATAACAGTGATAACCCTTTACCATCTGCCCAACACTTCGCCATTTACAATCCGCCTTGGATTGGAGTAAAACTTTATATAGCCTTAAAGCTAAAAACAACAAAATGAATTCTGTAGAAATTGTGTTAATAGCAGATTCACCTGAATTACATACACAAACACACAATTTATACTGATACAAGAAATTGAGAAGTAAAACTATAAGGTGAGAGAGAGAGAGGGAGAAAGAGAAAGAGATAATGTATGCGAGAGTACAGCCGACCAAATGGCATTGCATGGATTACCCAGCAATAGAAAAGGTATCATAAAAGAGCATTTTGCATATAAATATAATAAATTAAATAATAAATAAGTAAATAACTGTCTATATAGGGTCAGGAGTACCAACACAATTTACAAAAACTAAATGTTCTAATGGCTACATTTTGCTATAATATTGGATTTTGTCAATTGATGTCATTGGGGTCATCTGTCTCTAATGCTAATTTTGGAGAATATGAAGTTTATAGCTATTTAATTTTAATAGCTTATAGCGGTAAAAATAATTGCAAATATTGAAAAAAATATATAAATATTTTGCATTGTTTTATAAAGGTGAGTATTAAGTTCGAATTTAGCCGCTAAAGTGAAAACTAAATCAGTAAAAAAAGACATAAAATTATACATATTTGTTGCAAATTTTATTATAACTTGATGGGGAATAGCCCAAAGCAAATTTTCACAAAGTTTGTATTCCATAAAATGGTCTATTAAACAAAAGTAATCGTGAAAAAAATGAAGATTTTAGCGGCTAAACTGGAATTAGTACTCACCTTAAAGGGGGGAAGTATGCCACTCAAGCCTGTTTTATTAGTAATGGGGATTTTACCCCAAATTGATTCATTTTCGTGCCTAGGGACGAAACTTTTGAGTTAGGTCCAATCAATTTGCAAAACTTTTTTGTAGTTTGGGACGTATCTTTGTGGTTATTATGGAAAAAATGGTTTTCTTCGAATTATTAGCTAACATTTTCTTGGGTGTATGAATATCTCTTGAGTTGTAAATGTGTCAAATTTTAATTTTACTACTTCGACAAAAGTTACTACTTCTACAAAAAGGGAGAACTTAACCATAATGGACATTGATAGTACGAAATAATACAAAAATTATAAATTATAGAAAATCAAAAATTATGTTAACATTTTATTTCTATAGAAAATTTTGTCAAATTTCTACAGAAAATTGTATGAAAATTTTATTTCTATAGAAAATTTCTTAAAACTTAATTTCTGTAGAAAATTTTGTCAAAATTTTATTTTTATAGAAAATTTTGTCAAAATTTTATTTTTATAGAAAATTTTGTCAAAATTTTATTTTTATAGAAAATTTTGTCAAAATTTTATTTTTATAGAAAAGTTTGTCAAAATTTTATTTTTATAGAAAATTGTGTCAAAATTATATTTCTATAGAACATTTTGTCAAAATTTTATTTCTATAGAACATTTTTTCAAAATGTTATTTCTATAGAAAATTTTGTCAAAATTTTATTTGATCAGCTTTATTTGTTTAGAAAAATGGGTAAAATTATATTTCTATAGAAATTTTGTCAAAATTTTATTTCTATAGAAAATTGTGTCAAAATTATATTTCTATAGAAAATTTTGTCAAAATTTTATTTCTTTGGGTTGGTGAACTACCAAAATTTGTTCTGATAATTGATTGATAGTTTTGCTGCAAGTAGAGGATGCTGATGAGGAATGTGGTAATTCCGAAACGTGGGTCCATCCAACCATCTTGCAGTCTATAGGGCTTTGCCCAAATAAATTTGACAAACATTATTTTCCTCAGTTGGTTAAGCTACTCGTACTCTTGTAGTTAAGTCAACGCAATAGTTTTTAAGCTGAGATCAAAACAACAAATAATATTTTATTTCTATAGAAAATTTTGTCAAAATTTTATTTCTATAGAAAATTTTGTCAAAATTTTATTTCTATAGAAAATTTTGTTAAAATTTTATTTCCTTAGAAAATTTTGTTATAATTTAATTTCTATGGAAAATTGTCTCATAATTTTATTTCTATAGAAAATGTTATCAACATTTAATTTCTATTAAAAGTTTTCTCAAAATTTTTTTATTTCTATAAAAAAATTTTGTCAAAATTTGTATTTCCATAGAAAATTTTGTCAACATTTTACTATTTTTTTAAAAATTTTTATTTCTATAGAAAATTTTGTTAAAATTTTATTTCCATAGAAAATTTTGTTAAAATTTTATTTCCATAGAAAATTGTGTTAAAATTTTATTTCTATGGAAAATTTTGTCATAATTTTAGTTCTATAGAAAATTTTGTCAATATTTTGTTTTTATTGAAAGTTTTGACAAACTTTTATTCCTACAAAAAAATTTGTCAAAAATTTTATTTCCATAGAAAAATTTGTCAACATTTTACTTCCGTAGAAAATTTTGTTAAACTTTGTATTTCCATAGAAAATTGTTTTAAATGTTTTATTTCTATAGAAAATTTTGCCATTTTTTTTTTCTACAGAAAATCTTGTGAAGTTTCTTTTGCTATAGAAAATTATATCGAAAATTTTGTTAAATTTTTATTTCTATAGAAAATTTGGTCAAAATTTTATTTCTTTAGAAAATTCTATCGAAAATTTTGTCATATTTTTGTTTCTATAGAAAATTTATTTCAATAGCAAAATTTGTCAAAATTTTATTTCTGTAAAATATTTTGTGAAAATTTTATTTCTTTAGAAAATGCTATCGAAAATTTTGTTAAATTTTTATTTCCATAGAAAATTTTGATAAAATTTTATTTCTATAGAAAATTTTGTAAATATTTAAGTTCTATAGAAAAATTTATCAAAATTTTATTTCTATGGAATATTTTGTAATTATTTTGTTCCACAGAATATCTTGTCAAGTTTTTTTGCTATAGAAAATTTTATTGAAAATGTTGTCACAATTTTATTTCTTTAGTAAATTCTATCGAAAATTTTGTTCAAATTTTATTTCACTAGAAAATTTTGCCCAAATTTTATTTCAATAGAAAATTTCGTCGTCTTTTTTCTATAGAAATTTCTATTTAAAATTTTGTCAAAATTTTATTTTGTCAATTTTTTTCCACAGAAAATCTTGTTATGTTTTTTTGCTATAGAAAATTCTATCGAAAATTTTATCAAATTTTTATTTCTATAGAAAATTTGGTCAAAATATTATTTCTTTAGAAAATTCTATCGAACATTTTGTCATATTTTTATTTCTATAGAAAATTTATTTCAATAGTAAAATTTGTCAAAATTTTATTTCTGTAAAATATTTTGTGAAAATTTTATTTCTTTAGAAAATTCTATCGAAAATTTTGTCAAATTTTTATTTCCATAGAAAATTTTGACAAAATTTTATTTCTATAGAAAATTTTGTAAATATTTAAGTTCTATAGAAAAATTTATCAAAATTTTATTTCTATGGAATATTTTGTAATTATTTTTTTCCACAGAAAATCTTGTCAAGTTTTTTTGCTATAGAAAATTTTATTGAAAATTTTGTCACAATTTTATTTCTTTAGTAAATTCTATCGAAAATTTTGTTCAAATTTTATTTCACTAGAAAATTTTGCCCAAATTTTATTTCAATAGAAAATTTCGTCAAGTTTTTTTCTATAGAATTTTTTTCTATAGAAAATTCTATTGAAAATTTTGTCACAATTTTATTTCTTTAGAAAATGCTATCGAAAATTTTGTCAAAATTTTATTTCTTTAGAAAATTTTGTCCAAATTATATTTCAATAGAAAATTTCGTCAAGTTTTTTTCTATTGAAATTTCTATTGAAAATTTTTTCAAAATTTTATTTCTTTAGAAAATTCATATTTTTATTTCAATAGAAAATTGTGTCCAAAATTTATTTCAAAAGAAAAAAAAAATCAAAATTTTATTTCTATAGAAAATTTTTACAAAATTTTATTTCAATAGAAAATTTTGACAAAATTCTATAGAAAAACTTATCAAAATTTTATTTCTATTTTGACACTATATTTTATAGTGTCAAAATTTTATTTCTATAGAAAATGTTGTCATTTTTTTCCAAAGAAAATCTTATGAAGTTTTGTTTTCTATAGAAAATTCTATTAAAAATTTTGTCAACATTTTATTTCTTTAGAAATTTCTATCGAAAATTTTGTTAAATTTTAATTTCTATAGAAAATTTTTTCAACATTTTATCAAAATTTATTTCTGTAGAAAATAGTGTCTAATGTTTATTTCTATAAAAAATTTTGTCAAATATTGTTTCCATACAAAATTTTATTTCTAAGGAAATTTTTTCAAAATTTGATTTCCAAAGAAAATCTTGTCAAATTTTTTTTCTATAGAAAATTCTATTGAAAAATTTGTCAAAATTATATTTCTATAGAAAATTCTATGAAAAATTTTTGTCAAATTTTTATTTCTGTAGAAAATTTTGTCAAATTTTTATTACTGTAGAAATTTGTGTCAAAGTTTTATTTTTATAGAAAATTTTGTCAAAATTTAATTTCTAAGAAAATTTTCTCAAAATTTAATTTATTAATTTCTTTCTAAAAATTTTTTTTCTATATAATGTTTTTTATTAATTTTTTATTTCTACAGAGAATTTTGTCAAAAATTTATTTATGTAAAAAGTTTTGTCAAAATTTTTTTTTCTACATTTTGCAAAATCTACCAAAACATCCCAGCATAAAAAGCGTCTCCAAAAAATAGTGAAAATGTTCTTTTTGGATCTGGAAGTGATGCAAAATTGGCGCAGAAACGATGACATTAACATGGGCTTGTCATAGGAGGGATGTCCACCATTTCAGCCGCCGTTGCACTGAATTTGCATCATTTCTTAAGGTTTGATGCGAATCCAATGTTTTGGATGTGAATTAAGAATTTTTTTGATATTTTGACAAATAAATAGTTTTTAAATTTTTTTATGATTTTTAATGCATTATATGTCCGGAACGTTCGACATCAAATATTTTCAAAAATTCCAGAAACGAATAAAATTTTTTCCGCAAAATTTAAATAATTTATTAATTTTTATTAATTACTAATCTGTTTTTAACCTATTTGAAACAATAAAATTTTAAATTTCCCATTAAAAATGTGAAAAATACGGGTTATAAAAAAATTTATTCAAATGAACATCCTGTGCAGTTAAAATAAACAACGTCTTTGGGAGGACTTTTTTGGAAGTGCTTTTAAAGTCGTGCCGTTAGAAGATCTTCAAATTTTTTTGCTGGGATCATGCATTCTACCAATCTATCAAACAGTATAAATTTATTATTTTTTGGTAGAATTTTTCCAATATTGGCAATCGTGGCGCGGAGTCGATCTAGCTATCTCCTTGCTTCCGTATGTCCGTCTCTCTGTGAAAACAATTTTGTGGTCAAAGTCAAGGTGGCTGATTTCACTGAATCGACGTCAAATCTGGCCCAAGTATGTGTTTTTCGTCAGAAAAGGACCCTATCGAATTTGAAAGAAATCAGTTCAAATTTAGATATAGCCCCCATATATATCTTGTGCCCGATATTCACTTATATGGACTGAATAGTCTAAGTGAGCCTGAAACTAAATCGGGCTGCCACTTTAACTAACCTATGGCCCCAGAAGTCTGTTTTGCTGTTTTGCTTTAAAATTTGAACAAGGAGTACATGTGATAGTGTCGTAAAGTGTGCCAAACCTTACCTCGACCCTGGACAGAACTTTCGACCAGCCGGATTCGAACGAACACCTCTTATTAACCACCGTCCAAGAGTCCGGAGAACGGATTGCCGTTCAGCCCTACGTTGGTGAAACCAAATGCCAGGGGTACAGTATCGTACCCCTCCTGACTAGACGCAGAGCTAAGGACACTCAAAGCAATCCACGCTTTTGTAGAAATGCAGCTATCCCCTGATTTCGTTCCTGGCCATTGCGAATACAAAACTTTTGTGACGAACCCTGCACCTCGCGAGTATATCCCAGCACACAATGAGAAACCCGTCGTTATACCATACAATATAAAATAACAGAAAAAAATTTCAGAATTGGCTCACTTTACTCGGATTTTAAGTTTTCAGTTAAAGAAGCCTATCAAATCAAACGTTAGTGCAGAAGAAGAACATAGAAAACATTCGAACTGACTTCTTGTGCTGTAGCAATTTAGCCGTATTGTCGATAGTTCGCGAGCCTTTAATTATTCATTCTCCAACTCATAGCAACCACACATCCGTGGTATACATATGCCAGCACTTTCGAAGTAGTGGTCACGAACACCATTAAATTTTCTTTGCTGGGCTGGTTTATAGCCCATATCCATTTATTCTTATTTCGTTGTTTAATTTGGATTTTAAATTTTCATCACTTCGCAACATTGTTTGTTAACGTTGCAAAGTTTTAAAGGCAACATGCTGCACATTTCGTGGGAGTTGTCGACTCTGAGTTGTCTGTGACACTGTATCATTTGATGTGTAAGTGTCTGCGGGCTTGGTGCCAATTACAGAGGAGCTGTGAAAAATTAACTTAAATTGTAAGACTTCAAGTAAGTGATATTAAAGGAGGGACAACTTAATGACAACTTGATTTTTTACACCATTTAACTATCGAACAGTGGGAGAAATAGCAAAAAATAATTTCAAAATTATCATAATTATTTTAACGACAGACAGAAACAAAATTCCATTTAAATTTTTAATTGAAGCTGAATTGAAAATTTCAACAAACATTTTTTTTAATATTATTACAATATTTATTCGAGCTTAGTAAACAAGAAAATTAAGGGAATTTATAATATTAAAAATTAGTTGTATCTCTAAATTTTTTAATTGGACCAATTAATTTTTTAATTGATTGTGGTGATTCATACTACGATTTCCGTGATTGAAGACATTTCAATTAAAAACAAGTATATACGGCTAGGCCGAAGCTTATGTACCCTCCACCATGGATTGCGTAGAAACTTCTTCTAAACACTGCCCTCCAGGTGTCTTAAAACCTCCTAACACCGTCTTATAAATTGTAAGTAAGTCCATACGTGGTATATATTAAATTAAACAAGTATATACGGCCGTAAGTTCGGCCAAGCCGAATCTTATATACCCTCCACCCATTAGCGTAGCTAGACAATTTTCCTAGGGGGGGGGGCTATAGCCCCCTAGCTAAAACTTTATAGACTGAACTTATAGGTTCAACTAATGTTTTATTTCATAAAATTGAATAAAAAAATAGACATCAAAATAACTCGACAATCAATTTATAATAAATCAACTAAAAGTACCCCACGGGAAATTGGTGCAAATTGCCACTGACGGACCTATCACAGAACTGGTACCTGTGCTCCAGTTAGTTGCAATTTTAACATTTACGGCCATTTTCATGTAGCTCCGTTAGGCTTTAACTGCCAGTTAACAGAAAGTAAATTGCAAATATCTTCTCTCCGGTTAACTTTAACTGAAAAATTTTCATCAGTTAAGTTCCTAACTGGCCTATGGAATATGAAGGCAAGATGACAGTTTCGTCCATAATACGGTTTAAAAGTTGGTTAGTTAACGGAACACTAACGGAGCTTCATGAAAATGGGGGTTAGTGAAATAAAATTATCAGAATAACCTTTTGTTCGACATATTTAAATTTTTTTTTTATTTCGGGTTCGATTAGGAGCCCAAATTGAAAGAGATTTCTAAGAGTTTGTCCGAGACTGGTTCCTGAGGACCTGTTTATGGGTTGCTCCTGCTAAATTGTCCCAGGACGTGTCCTTTGGGGTGAGTCCAAAACGCGTCCTAAAAAGTTTACTCCGTCAATGACAAACCCATGTTAAGGTGGACGGTCCCTTCCATACGTTGTGATCAGAACTGGGACTGGTCCATACACACCAGGGACTAGTCCTGTACCAGTTCTGTGGTTGATCCATTTCCGGTAGGGTAGTTCCACACTTTTCCCAGCAAAAAATTGGGAGTTGTTCTAAAGGCACAACTTTAAAAGCACTTCCAAAAATGTCCTCACAAAGAAGTTAACTATTTTAACTACACAGGAAGTTTTTTTACTTCATTTTTTTATATTTTAATCCATAATTTTTTGTTTTCTTTTTTCAAATAGTTTAAAAAAAGAGTAAGAATAAATAAAATGGTACAAATTATTCAAATTTTGCCTCAATAATGCTAAATCCATTATAGAAAAATCGATAATATTTGAAAAACCGTTTCAAACAAGCGTTAGAATGCATTAAAAATCATAAAAAAGTATAAAAATTATTTATTTGGGAAAATATCACAAAATTTTTAATTCACATTCAAAACACTGAATTCAGATCACACCTTAAGAAGTGATGCAAATTCATTGCAACGGTTGTTGAAACGGTGGACATTCGTTCTATGACAAGTTCATATTACATTCATCGCTTCTCCGCCAATTTTGTACCACTTCCAGACCCAAAAAGAACATTGTCACTCCTTTTTTGGCGTCGCTTTTTTGCAGCATTATTAAGATATTAATTTATGAAAGAATAGTTTTAATATCAATTACTATTTTTTATTCAACTAAATCATAAGTTCAACCACAGCTTTATTTCATAAATATCAGACTTCCACCACAACCCAAGTAATTCGATTGTGCATGAAAGTCTTTTGTACGAGTATATACTTGTTTAATTTTTATAAAAATGTAAAATCGTAAATAGGTTTTCAAATTCTGGGGGGGGCTAAAATTTTTCCCCCTCCCCAGAGGCCTTCCCACGCTTATGCCTCCACCTTGGATTGCGTAGAAACTTCTACGAAAGACTGTCATCCACAATCGAATTACTTGGGTTGTGGTATCTTAAAACTTCTTAACATCGTTTTCTAAATTGTCAGTTAGTCCATACGTGGTATATATTAGACAAAAAAGTTATGTATAGGCAAGTCTACAAATAATTACGAATCGACATGGACTTTTGCACGGTACGTAGAGAGCCAGAATTGCAATTATGAACTTGATAAGGACCAATTTTTGTGTGATTGGGGATCGATTTATCTGAGGGCTGTATATAACTATAGACCGATATGGACCTAGTTAGGCATTGTTGTTAACGGCTATATAATAGCACAATGTACTAAATTTCAACTGACTCGGTTGAAATTTGCTCCTCCAAGTGGCTCCAAAACCAAATCTCGGGATCGGTTTATATGGGGGCTATATATGATTATGGACTGATATGGACCACTTTTGGCATGGTTGTCAAATATCATATACTACCACCACGTACCAAATTTCAACCAGATCGGATGAATTTTGCTTCTCCAAAAGGCACCGGAGGTCAAATCTGGGGATCGGTTTATATGGGGCCTATATATAATTATTGACCGATTTCGACCAATTTTTGCATGGGTGTTTGAGGCCATATATTAATACAACGTACCAAATTTCAACTGAATTAGATGCATTTTGGTCTTCCAAGAGGCTCCGGAGGTCAAATCTGGTAATCGGTTTATATGGGGGCTATATATAATTATGGACCGATGTGGACCAATTTTTGCATAGTTGTTAGAGACCATATTCTAACACCATATACCAAATTTCAGCCGGATCGGATGACATTTGCTTCTCTTAGAGGCTCCGCAAGCCAAATCGGTGCATCGGTTTATATGGGGGCTATATATAATTATGGACCGATGTGGACCAATTTTTGCATAGTTGTTAGAGACCATATTCTAACACCATATACCAAATTTCAGCCGGATCGGATGAAATTTGCTTCTCTTAGAGGGTCTGCAAGCCGTAAAAGTGGACCGATATGCAGTGTTGCCAGTATATTTCGGGCTCTTGTCCCCAAAAATCCCCAATTTAATTTAAAATTCCCCACAAAAATCCCCAATACCGTGTTTGGCAAGTTTTTTGAAAAAAGAAATAGGCTCTGCTGTAAAAAAATTAGTCATAATCTAAAAATTTTAAAAATATGAAATTTTTGTTATACCAGTTTGCGAGTTACAATAAGATTACGATTTCAAAATCCTTGAGGCTCCGTCAGCCAAATCTGGCGATCGGTTTATATGGGGGCTACATATAATTATGGACCGATGTGGACAAATTTTTGCATGGTTGTTAGAGATCATATACCAACACCATGTACCAAATTTCAGCCGGATCGGATGAAATTTGCTTCTCTTAGAGGCTCCGCAAGCCAAATCGGGGGATCGGTTTATATGGGGGCTATATATAATTATGGACCGATATGGAGCAATTTTTGCATGGTTGTTAGAGACCATATACTAACACCATGTACCAAATTTCAGCCAGATCGGATGAAAATTGTTGCTCTTAGAGGGTCTGCAAGCCGTAAAAGTAGACCGATATGCAGTGTTGCCAGTATTTTTCGGCCTCTTGTCCCCAAAAATCCCCAATTTAATTTCCCATCCCCAAAAATCCCCAAATTAATTTAAAATTCCCCACAAAAATTCCCAATACCGTGTTTGGCAAGTTTTTTGAAAAAAGAAATAGGCTCTGCTGTAAAAAATTAGTCATAATCTAAAAATTGTAAAAATATGAAATTTTTGTTATACCAGTTTGCGAGTTACAATAAGATTACGATTTCAAAATCCTTGAGGCTCCGCCAGCCAAATCTGGCGATCGGTTTATATGGGGGCTACATATAATTATGGACCGATGTGGACAAATTTTTGCATGGTTGTTAGAGATCATATACCAACACCATGTACCAAATTTCAGCCGGATCGGATGAAATATGCTTCTCTTAGAGGCTCCGCAAGCCAAATCGGGGGATCGGTTTATATGGGGGCTATATATAATTATGGACCGCTATGGAGCAATTTTTGCATGGTTGTTAGAGACCATATACTAACACCATGTACCAAATTTCAGCCAGATCGGATGAAAATTGTTGCTCTTAGAGGCTCTGCAAGCCAAATCGGGGGATCGGTTTATATGGGGGCTATATATAATTATGGACCGATGTGGACCAGTTTTTGCATAGTTGTTAGAGACCATATACTAACACCATGTACCAAATTTCAGCCAGATCGGATGAAATATGCTACTCTTAGAGGCTCCGCAAGCCAAATTTGAGGGCCCGTTTATATGGGGGCTATACGTAAAAGTGGACCGATATGGCCCATTTGCAATACCATCCGACCTACATCAATAACAACTACTTGTGCCAAGTTTCAAGTCGATAGCTTGTTTCGTTCGGAAGTTAGTGTGGTTTCAACAGACGGACGGACGGACATGCTTAGATCGACTCAGAATTTCACCACGACACAGAATATATATACATTATGGGGTCTTAGATCAATATTTCTATGTGTTACAAAGGGAATGACAAAGTTAATATACCCCCCATCCTATGGTGAAGGGTATACAAGTAATAGGATCAACTAATTTTGTGATTGAAAACAAAAAAATTTCCATCCAATGTTTTAATTGGTTCAATTCATTTTTTAATTGACTTTGATGATTGCTACAAACAATTCTGATGTTTTTTTTTTTTGAATTTTTTTCTTATAATTGCATGTTTAAATCCTATGTATCTCTCAATTTAATTTTCGATATTTTCCACTGTGCATCATTACTATCTGGGTAAAATTGCCTTCATATAAATTATAGACAAGGGCAAAAGAATTGCAGGTTTCCCATAGTTAAGGAGAATTGCAATTGAGGGCGTTTTGTCTTTGGTGTCGATGCACACACATACAGACAATGTGTTGCAATCATCAAAGTACCCTCTAGGAAATGGGACTAAATTCGTTAGTTTTTGAAACGTTTATTGCAAAGTAAATAGATACAGAAAAAGAAAATTTTGAAGTTGTTCTAAAGGCACAATTTTAAAAGCACATTCAAAAATGTCCTCACAAAGATGTTCTTTAATTTAACTACAAAGGAGGTTCTGTTGATTCTTTGATTCTTTTTCACATGTTTAATGTGTAATTTTAACATTTTTTAAATAGGTTAAAAGAAAGAGTAAGAATTAATAATTAATGGTACAAATTATTTTAATTTTTCCGAAAAAAATGCTAAACCCATTCTAGAAAAGTTGCGAATTTTTAAAATATTTAAGGTCAAACATTTCAGACAAGCATTAAAATGCATTAAAAATCATAAAAGATTATACAAATTATTTATTTGGCAAAATATCACAATTTTTTTCGATTCACATAGAAAACAATGAATTCGGATCACACTTTAAGAAGTGATTCAAATACAGTGGAACGGCTATTGAAATAGTTGACATCCGCCCTAAAATATATTTTTAAATTCAACAACCGAACAGTTCCAAGTATGACAATTTACTAACTAAAATACTTAGCATAGATTACATGGATATACATTGTTCTGATGAAATCAATATTTACCGTTATTTCGAAAGAGTATGATAAAGTAGTGCGAAATAGTTCGAAAGAGAGTATTGGTCAAATCGAATTTACAAAGATTAAAACTAAAGGAGAGAGGAATGAATAAAACAAAAAGAGAAGGAGAGAATGTAAATACAAAACAATTTATTTAACAGTGGTGTTAAGATAATATGTTACTCGCACGAAGCACATCCACACAATGATAACCTGTTTTTTTCGGAAATACTGGACATGTCGCAATCGTACTACTAGATCAACTCATCGTAGTCAATGCTGAGGGGTACACAATCATTTTTTGCCAGTTGTCTTCCAAGAAATCAGGAAAACCCACTGCCAAAGACGGATCACTCTTCACCACGATATTGCAAGCTCTGAGACATCAACTCAAAAAAGTAATTTTTTGAGCACTCAAAACATCGATCTGATTGGTCACCCTCCGTATAGTAGTGATTTCGCAGCGAATGTCTTCTTTTTATTCCCGTATGTAAAAAATAAAATGCGAAGTCAACGTTTTTCGACATCACAAGAAGTGGTTGATGCGTTTAGAATGCATTTTTTGTAGATACCCCAATCACAGGGGCAAAAGGGCTTCGAGAATTGGTTCAAACGCAGGCAAAAGTGCATAGAACTTAATGGGGAATTTCTTTGAAAAACAATAAAGCAATATTCGATTATTATTATTTGTTTTTGTTTCTCTAATCCATTGTATATTGCATATTTTTATATAGCCGAGGTATTAGTACTTGTTCTCAACTTCTCAATTAATTACTGTTGGCAATTGAGTACCTCTATTCTTTAAGAGTAGCTTTTTTGTTTCTTCTGGGGTGTTGTTGATGTTGTTGTTATTGCTCGTGGTTGTTAGTTGATATGTGGTACTCTTTCATTTACTTTTCACTCAGAGAGCAAGAGCAATGAACTTTTATTTGTGGGTGGTTTTACATGCATGTGTCTGGCTGTGTGTGCCGGTGTAAGTTGTAAAAATTGTAATGACTGGAAAATTTTGTAAAAAAAAAAAACGAAATTTAATGAAAGAAATTTTCAGTTACATTGTATAAACTTGAAATGGGTTGTTGTAGGTGAGGTAGAATTTAATATTGACTGCTTGATTTTTAACATGCCATAGGACATAAAGGGTTTGTTTTTTTCAACATGTTTTTAGCTTTATTACATTTAATTGCAGCAACTTTGTTGTGTTTTTCCGATGTTTGTTGTGTAAACATGTTTTTAAGATATAATGTAGAAAAAGAGAGTAATAAATTCATTTTTACTACAGGTGTAGTTACATTTTCTATGGCTTTAAATTTTCCAAATGGTGTTACTTCATCATTTCGTAAAAATTACCTCCAGAGAGTTTGTAGAACAAAAATGTAAAACAAGATATTAAGTCAAACGAAGTTGGGTATTTACTACGCTAGACCAACCCTATTGTATTAATGTCAAGGGGTTTTCAATAAGAGATATTCAAAGAAATATGAAATTACGGTTAAGTTTCTTTTTTGGTCATAATAAAGAGGAAGGTATGATGTTAATAATGAAAAGTAATTTCAATCAGCCGTGTCACCACGATCACGCTTATAGGATAGGTGTCATTGACAATAATGCTCAGGACCGGTCCCTGAGTCGATCTTGCAATGTCTGTCTGTAGGTAGCAGTTGTCCTAGTGGTACTATTGGAATTTGTCCAGTTTTGCTCTCAACTTCTCATATCATTTACCTCCACTTTCTCAACTCATAACTAGTTTCCCACTTAACTAGATATTTCTCTCTATCACTATCTTTCTCTTGCGTTCTCCCTCTCTCTCTCTGCCTGGCCCTTATAATTTTAATTGATTTTGTCTTTATTTAGTACCGTTACAATTTCTGAAATATTATTTAAATATGGTCTGTCAACACTTTTAGTTCTTAGTTCTGTAGCAACATTCATCTTGTTAAATTGGAATAAATTGAATTAAAAAATTTAACCGATTTGTTTTATTTAAAAACTAAAATTGCATAACTTCCGCACGAAGCTCTTTCTCAAGAAGGGTTGACAGTATTTTCGAACAAAAAACTGCACAAGTCGTAATGGTTCTACTGAAATAGCGAAGAGCTGTCAATTTGGAGTGGTACACAACCAGTTGTCTTCCATAGGATTAGGAAAACTAACCAATGAAGACGGACCACAACAATGCGAGCTTTTTAACTTCGGTTCAAACAACTGCATTTTAGGGCACTCAGCTCATTAGTTTGATGGGTCATCCGCACTGTAGTTCTGACTTGGAATCTAAAAAAATAAAATGAAATGACCACGTTTTTCGAGACCTGAAGAAGTGGTTGATGCATTCAGAATGCATTTTTTGGAGATACCTCAATCAGAGTGACAAAAGTTTTTCGACATTTTTGTTTCAAAAACATGCAAGTGTACAGGTCTTAATGGAGAATATTTTGAAAAACAACCCAGCAAAAACTAGGTAACCACATCTCATTACAATTGGCATTACCAGGAGTAAAGCTGTTGTTTAAGTTCAAATTCGTATGGTCAAAATTTATTCGTTAGATGGGGACTTAAAATATTGTAAAATGATAATTTCCCCCTCGTTAGAAAATGTACCCTAAGCTCTGGATGCAGCTCTGTGCTTTCAGCACAATTCGTTACATTTCTCTAACGAGTCGCGCCATCACTGTCTTGCGGCGTCTAAGCTTTTGTTATTATTCGTTACTGGATTACGTCCGTCCAACGATTGTTTTGTAAAAGGTAAATAATAATCTCCCAAAAATTCAATAAAATTACGTTTTATTGAAACATCATTGAAAAGAAAAACTAAATCCCTTGTGTTTTTATTTATTTTATTTCTCGGTGCTACGCATTCATTGGTCCAATCGAGCCGGATACTTGCTTACAGCAATTAATAAAGGGTTTTCTTTTTCTTTTCCAAAGGAAAGTGCTGATATTGTGAAGCAACAACAAAAAAGCAGCCAGTTTGCAGCCATATTTGTGGAGAATTTAAATTGAAAATTTATTTAAATAATTATATATCAACACACAGGTGCGTATGTCAGTGTTTTATTAAAATAATTGAGCAAATCGCGAGTGTTTTAAATTTAAACCGCGGTCGTTTTACAACATTGATTCAATTATTTCGTTTTGCCGACGGCAAATTGCATTTCTAAAAACACACATTCGTTGCTACATACGTACGCACATTTCTTTCGTTTGTTTAATTTCGTTTTGTTAAATGATATTCAAGTGAAAGAATAATCAAAATAAAAAGTGAAAAATCTATTGTATATATTGGTGTTGTGTGGTGAATTTAAACGTTGACAGTGCTTATTTACTTCAAAACATTATTTGCAATTACGTTGCCTTTATCTTGAAGTAAATAAAACAATAACAAAATACACGCAGACTCCAAAGGCTCTGTTGGTCGTATTACTATTGTAAACAAACATCAATCGTCACTGCAGTCAACGTTTGAATTACATACCTACGTATGATCAGTGATACACACACGTATATACATACATATTTTTTTTGAGCTGTGTTTCTTTGGTTTATTTGTTAACCCTCACGGGGCCGCGAGTCGTAAATATTTTGAGGAAAATTATAAAAATTTTTGAAATTGAGTTTTTTGGGTTTTCGTGTTGTATGACCCATTAGCGTTACGCGCATTAGTAAAAATTATCGTTTTGGTCACTGTGCACCCTACAGGCGGTCCGGTACGATCGTATAATTTTTATTTTATCGTATATATTACGTATATATATTTTTATTTCTATATTTTTTATTATTTGTGATTTTGAATTTTTTTTGGGGAGATTATCTGGCGTGGAAGTGTAGAGGTGTATTTTACAGTCCGTGCACCCTACATTTGGTCTTACAGACATTTTTTTATAATTTCTTATAATTTGTTGAATTTTTTGATCATCTGGATTTCGTGTGTGAAGTTTTGATACAAATTGGCGGCAGTCAGTATTCTTCGGTACACTGAGCGTAATTTTCGTAAATTCATTCATACACTGAGAGAAATAGTTCGAAGATTTTAGTAGAATTTTGAGATTTTTAGAATTTGACTTGAATAATTTGCCTATTTTTTGTACAAGGGGAAAATATTTTGTGATTCGGTACACTGAACGAAAATTAATTGTTTCTACACTGAGAGGAAAATAGTCCAATATTTTACAAATTGTTTGAAATTTTTGATTTTAAGTTTTGAAGTGGTTGTTTTACGAACAATTGTTTACACTTCAAGAAATTTTGTGGTAATTTTGGTGCAGTGTGAGAATTTATACAGATACACTGAAAGAAAAATTTTGTACATTTTTGTTTTTGCATTTTTGGGCATTTTGTGCAAATTTATTGATTTTTCGGCCAGTTTTCGCTGTCGATAAGTGCGTGTTCACATACTTTACGAGTTTTTGTGAATTTTTGTGACGCTAAATTATTTTCAATATGCCAGTTAATACATTCGCGCGATTCATTAGAGCCGCTGATGCGGTTGTGAAGTTTGGGACACGGGTTAGCTCTTTGAAGGAGGAGAATTTAGATGTTTATTCTCTAAGGGCTCAGGTCGAAGAGGCGAAATCACTATGGGCGAAAGTGAAAGAGAGGTATGAGGAGTGTTTAGACGATCTTCAGGAAGAGTCGGATAAGGGAACGGTATAATCTGCTGACGGCAAGTATGAGGCAACTTATGATGCCTATATTCGTATTGTTTCCTCTATCGAAAGGAAGATAGACGGTCTAAAAGCCGTTCCTAGGGCGTCAACTCCTATACAGCAGGCCGATGTGGCAGATATTTCTGCTCGTTCTGGTAATGTGGATGTATCGGGAAATTCTCTTTTGTTAGGTGTTGACCATGGTGCGGTCCATAGTTTGGCTTTACCACCATGCGATATTGAGGTTTTCGATGGTGACTTTCAGTCTTGGCCAACATTTCGGGATTTGTTTACTGCTGTTTATGTAAAAAATTCCCGTCTGAGTGATATTGAGCGCTTGTGTCATTTGCTCAAAAAGACTAGTGGCGACGCCCGTGAAGTTGTAAGAAGATTTCCTCTCACTGATAGGAGTTTCGAGTTAGCTTGGAGGACGTTAAAGGAAACTTATGACAACTTGAGAATTTTAGTCAGCAATCAGTTGAAGCTTCTTTTTGACCTTCCGGTCTTAGACACCGAGACAAGTTCTGGGTTGAAGAACTTGCAGCGTGGTATAAATGCATGTATTTCGGCGATGGCTGTGAATAACGTTCCTACGAACGATTGGGATCCGATTTTGATATATTTGTGTGTGCAACGTCTACCGAAGATTAGTGTTACTTTGTGGGAACAGGGTATAAGTGATAAGTCTGCGTTGTCGTCTTGGGTGGACATGGATCGTTTTCTTACGGAAAGGATTCAGACACTCACGTGTCTGCGCGATTTGAAGGGTATCGATGCTTCGAGGAGAACTGATGGCAGGAAACTGCGAACGCATTTTACGAATGCAGCTCCGAAATCTTCGCCATCTAGGTCGCGTAATTCGCAATACACTTCTCATTCTTCTAGAGATTCCGTCGATAAGATGTGTGTTCTTTGTCCACGACAAAGCCATCATCTTCGTGTTTGTCCGAAATTTAGGAATCTTTCTGTGAATGATCGGTTGACTGCTGTGAAACGGTACCGCTGTTGTTTCAATTGTCTATCTCGTAGACATGACGTTAACAACTGTGCTACATCTCGCAGTTGTGAGAAGTGTCAAGGAAGGCATCATACTTTGCTTCATCGCGATTCTTCCCATTCTACGAATGTGGCGACTACGTCTTCGACGGTTTCGGCCGCTCGTCCTACGGATTCTAGCGGTTTGATTGACCCGCAGCCTTCCACTTCGTCTGGAATCGTGTCTGGCACTTCGGCCAGGCAAGTATTTCATGTTTCCCAGAACAGGTCGGTACTATTAGGGACGGCTATGGTGAACATCGTTCATCAGGGTATGACGTACCCAGCTCGGGCTCTTATTGACCCAGCATCGGAAGCCTCCTTTATTACCGAAAAAATGCAAAAGTTGCTTAGGATTTCGATAACGAGTGCGACGTCTTCGATATCGGGCGTGAATCAATCGGTTTCGATAACTTCTCGAGGTATTTGCCCTCTGAGTATAGGGTCACCCATAGATGGATCGGTCTTGGTAGAGGCGACTGCGTTGGTCCTGCCTAGGATTTCTGGGAATTTACCGTCTTTCCAAGTGAGTCGGAATTATATGTCACGTTTGCCGAATTTGCGTTTAGCTGATCCTAATCTGTTCGATAGTCGTCCGGTTGATCTATTGTTGGGGGCAGACGTGTATCCCAGAATTATATTACAGGGGGTTCGGTCTGGTATTTTAGGGTCGTTGATTGCTCAACAGACAGTCTTCGGCTGGCTCATTACTGGTTCAATTCCCACTCCTAATGTGACGGTTTTTTCAACGACTGTTGAATTTATGGAAGATGGTCTTGACAAGACTCTTCTTCGGTTTTGGGAATTAGGGGACTTACCAAGACGGGCAATTTGTTCTCCCGCAGATAAATTTTGTGAGGAAAATTTTAAGAATACCACATATAGGGATTCCGATGGAAGATACGTAGTGACTCTTCCGATAAAACCCGAATTAAAGGGACACGTCTTGCTTGGACATTCGCGGACAAGTTGTTTGAAGCAATTTATTCGTGGTGAGGCTTCGCTTTTACGAAAGCCTGAAACGAAATTAATGTATGACGGGGTGATTAAAGAATATTTGGACTTGCGACATATGAGACCAGTGTCGTCGACTTCTCCTGCAGATCAAACTGTGTGTTATTTGCCACACCACCCGGTAATCAATCCGGACAAATTGACGTCCAAACTTCGAGTTGTCTTTAATGCTTCGCATAAGACCTCAAATGGTAAAAGTCTGAACGACATTCTTTATGTGGGACCCACATTACAATTGGAATTGGTTCATTTGATTTTGAGGTGGAGATTTTTCAAATACGTTTTTAATTGCGACATCACACAGATGTACCGCCAAATTAGGGTAAATTCGGCCCATACTTCTCTGCAGCGAATTGTCTTTAGGGACTCCCCACAAAAAGATGTACAAGACTATGAGCTGCAGACCGTGACATTTGGAGTGAATTGTGCTCCCTATTTAGCCATACGGACGTTATTGCAATTGGCCGATGACTCCGAAGATGAATATCCCCACGCGGCACATATTCTACGAAGGTGCATGTACGTGGATGATGTTTTGACAGGATACCATGACGTGGATACTGCTGTTGAATCTAGGGACCAATTGATTAGAGTACTATCATCGGCAAAGTTCGAACTGAGGAAGTGGACTTCTAATGAGCTAGCCATTTTAGAATCGCTTCCGGCTGACCATTTGGTTGACGCCAAATTACTGGCATTTGTTGAGGCCAGTAGTTCGAAACCGTTGGGCATTAGGTGGAATGCGCAGTTAGACTTGTTTTATTTTGAGATGAAACCGATTGAGCAAAAATCTCGGTTTACGAAGAGAGAGGTTTTATCGGCTATAGCTAGGCTATTTGACCCTGTTGGCTGGCTGGGGCCAGTTATTATAGTGGCGAAGATAATTATGCAACAGGTTTGGTTGGATAAGATAGGATGGGACGAGTCTCTTCCGTTACAAACTGAGCGACAATGGCGAAAGTTTGTCGAGACCTATCAGGATGTGAATCACGTTCGTATTCCTCGATGGGTCAATTACTCCACAGACTGTGAGGTAGAATTACATGTTTTTTCCGACGCCTCGGAAAAAGCATACGCGGGGGTAGTATATGTTCGTGTGGTTACGCCGCAGGGACATATCTTCACCCATTTGCTATCTTGTAAGACTAAGGTAGCCCCCATCAAATCTATATCTTTGCCACGTTTGGAGCTTTGTGGGGCAGTTTTGGCCTCAGAACTTTACAAGTCTATAGCCAGGGAGTTAGATATTGAATTTCGACGTGTTTATTGTTGGACGGATTCTACGATCGTCCGCTCTTGGCTTCGAAAGACGCCATCTACGTGGTCTACTTTCGTTGCGAATCGCGTATGTAGGATTCAGGAGAATACTGGGGGACAGAATTGGTACCATGTTCGTTCTGAGGACAATCCGGCCGACTTGGGAAGTCGCGGAGTGTCGCCTGCAGAGTTGGCAGTTTCAACGCTTTGGTGGCATGGACCAGAGTGGCTGTGCTCAGCTAGTTCTCAGTGGGATATTAGTGATTTGACCCCTCTTGAGACTGACGTTGAGGTACGGGCGGTCAAGACTCACGCATCGTTTTTTACGAACTATGAGGACATTTTAGAGGGATTTTCTTCGTTAGATAGGGCTCTACGAGTCATCGCGTATATATTTAGGTTTTATCAAAGGACCCATTATTCACATGCTAGTCGAAATGTGTATCACGACACGACGTTGACGGCAACCGAATTAAAGGCAGTGAGATTACGTCTAGCTGTTCTTTCTCAAAGGGCTCATTATCCAGATGAGTACGGTTGTTTGATGGAAAAGAAACCGTTAGGTTCCAGGAGTTCGTTGTTGTCATTGAATCCATTCCTGGATGAGGAGGGGGTTATGAGGTTGAATGGTCGTTTGAGTAGGTGTCCTACCCTTTCGTATAGTGAGCGACATCCAATTATAGTGCCGTATAATAGTAGATTCGCTAGGTTACTGGTGAAATATGTTCACGACATATCTATTCACGGAGGAAACCAGTTGGTTCTACGTCTTATTCGGATTGAGTATTGGATTCCTCGTTTAACATCTTTGATTAGATCGACTATTAACCGGTGTAAACGGTGTCTGTTGGATAGGAAGAAGTCTTGTACGCAGATCATGGCGGCTCTCCCACCGGAGAGAACTGTACTTACCAGACCGTTTACTACGACTGGCGTTGATTTTGCGGGGCCTTTCGAAATTAAGTCATTTATAGGGCGCGCATGTAAGATAACAAAGGGTTATGTTTGCGTTTTTGTATGCTTTTCGACGAAGGCCATACACTTGGAAGCCACATCAGACTTGTCTACGACAACATTTCTGGCTGCCTTTCACAGATTTATATCTCGGCGTGGTTGTCCCAAGACCATTTTTATTTCTCGGTGCTACGCATTCAGCTGTCATTACACGTTGCATTACATTGCGATGAGTTATAATGACTTACTTGTAATGACAATAATAAATATAATGCCTAATAATTTTCGAATTGTTATTTTCAAATTTTTAGCCAGTTGGCTTAATAAAATAGGATTGAAAGGATTGAATACTTCTTAGTACGAATGAACTGAAATATTTTTCTATGCTAAGTGTTATTCGTATGTATGATAAGCTTTCTATAATAAAGGAAGTCAGAGTTATCATTTTATATGAAATTTTACCAAATTTGCTTTTAGTTTTAGTTCGGTTTTTGTTCATTTTTACGAATGCTTTGTTATCAGCTAATAAAATTTTCTTGTTCAGTAGTAAATTCTTATACCCCGCGAAGAAAACGGTATTAGTAAAATTCAATGCCTTATTCTAGTTAATGAACTATTCCTAACTGCTTTCAGGTTAGGATTTTCTTACTGAAGCAAGTAAATTTTACTATTTCACACAATAACACTAGTTTACAAAAAAATAAAAAATGCATGTACACTTCTTATGTATTTTGATCTGCTGAATTCGAAAAAAAAATATTTTTTTTTTATAGAACGACATTTTTCGGTCGGTTTTCTTCTAGTTGATCTTATTATTTACGTTAGAGTATCACCTATACGATCATGAACTTCTCTTCCACACGCTTTTTCAATGGTTTATAATTTTCTGGCGGAAAAGGTCATTTGTAAATTTTTTGAAAATTTGGCTTTACGCATCGAAAATTTTTGAACCACTTAACTTATCACAGATCCAATTATACACGATTATTCGTAATCTTAATACCTTTCATTTAAGTACCAACAACGATATAATCGGACATTTTTAACTCGAGATATAATTTGTTTAGAGAGAAAAGAGCGAAAAAATAAAAATAACAGGATATCTCAAAATTTTTAAACATTTTTTTCGAATTCAGCAGATCAAAATACATAAGAAAAGTCGACTCTCATCAAATGTACATTTTCAGTGTAAACTAGTGTAAATTAACTTAATGCAAATAAAATGGCTAATCTAAATTGATGAATATTTTTTCCTTTAGTTTCGAAGGCACTTTTTTCTGTATTACAACATTACTCGCCATATTTTGATCCATTGTAATCGGCGAAAGAAATCAATATTTTCGATATTTGGTTGCCTGAGGCAATAAGTGGCTATTTTACAAGTTTTGGTGTATCTACGAATAAGTGATTCCATATTAGGTTATTATATGCTTTAAAAGCACTACTTATTTCATGGCCGAAAGTATGCCTGAGGAGAAGTACTTTCCACCTAGGACATGCGTATGTAAATGTAATCCGGATCGATGCCAATTAATAAGTGGTTATTATTTTTTAAAACAGCTTACCTACACGATTACCGGGTAATGAGAGTTTTTGCTGGGAATAAAACGATATTCGATAATTAATATTTGTTTTTGTTCTCTAATCCCGAAATATAAAAAAGCAACCATCATACAATAGACAGACGGACGGAGGAACGCCTTTAAATTGTCTTAGAATTTCTCCTTGATCAAGAATATAAACATTTTATGCAGTCGAAAATATTTCAATATGTCACTGCCCCAGTAAGTAAAATTATATTAAAAATGGTAGTTTTTTTACTGTGTGGTAGACTCATGGAATTTTTGACGAGCTACTTCAACTTTCTACATAACATAGATGGGAACATAAAATTCGACTGGTATGCTAAAGAAATATCAACCGGGAGAATTATGAATTACAACGCCACACAACCTAAATCCCAAATATTAAACACAGCTAAAAACTTAATATATAGAATATTGACCTTAAGTGACGAAAATTATCACAACAAAAATATCAAGGAAATCCATAAGATATTAAATAACAATAGTTTTCCAAGGAAAATAATTGAACATTTAATAAAAGAAACCAAAAGAAAAATAAGCAAAGATAACAATAATTTTACAATAAAGAACAACGACGACCAAAATGAAAATAATGAACAGATTTTTAACGGTGTAAAATACATCCCTGGATTAATTGACAACGCGAACTTGAGAGAAACAATATCAACAAAAAACATATGTTTTGCTTTCAAGCCACACAATATTAAGCGCCGTTTTCACTAAAGTTAAAACACCAATGCAAAAAGAACAACAAAATGACGTGGTATACGAAATCAGCTGTAAAGGTAGTGATAAAGAGAAATGTGATCGCATATACATTGGAACTACGAAGAGAACACTGGAGACAAGAATTGGAGAGCACAAAACGGACATAGAAAAACGTAAAGAAAGAACAGCATTATCACAACACATAACACTGGGCATACAGCTGACTTTGATAACTGCAGAAAACTTGACAAAGAGAAAAGAGAGAGAAAACGAATGACAATTGAAAGCTTAAGAATACAACAAAATATAAGACGAACAATAAACTTAAAAGAAGATACTGACAACATAAGTGCTGCTTACAGTGTTGCAATCCTGAAACCCCGGCTGTGATATTAGTTTTAATTTATGTCTTATGTTGTTTTATATGTTTCGTGTATACTGTAATTCAATGTAACTTAAGTTAAAATAATATTGTAAGTGGAAATGTTTTATGGTGTTGTTAAGGTACAAAATTATAATGTGTTTTTATTTAATAGACGAACTCCCCTGAAGAAGACAACAAAAATTGTCGAAACGTTGGGAACAATGTAATAAAAAGGTCTTTTTATTTGCGGAAAACAACCATAGGTCTGATAGCTTAATTAGATGGGAAAATTTTGATTTTTTTTCTGGCGAAATTTTCTATAAGAATAAAATTTTGACAAAATTTTCTATATGATGAAAAATTTTGATAAAACTTGCTATACAAATAAAATTTAGACAAAATTTTCTATAGAAATAAAATTTTGACAAAATTTTTTAAAGAAATAAAATTTTGGCAAAATTTTTTATAGAAATAAAATTTTTACAAAATTTTTTGGTAAATTCATGGAATTTTTGACGAGCTACTTCAATTTTCTATAAAAATAAAATTTTGTCAAAATTTTCTATAGAAATAATTTTTTTAAAAAATTTCCTATAGAAATAAAATTTTAACAAAATTTTTTACAGAAATGCATGGCTTTAAGCTGAAATCAAAAACAACAATAATGATTGAAGAATTAAAAAACAATAACAAAACAAAACAAATAAAATTTTTAGAGAAAAAAAAATGTTGACAAACATTTTTATAGAATTATAAATTTTTTATAGATAACATTTTGCGAAAATTTTCCATAGAAATACAATTTTGACAAAATTTTCTATAGAGGGAAAGATCGTAACAAAATTTTCTATAGAAATAAAATTTTAAAAAAATTTTCTATGAGAATAAAATTTTGACAAAATTTTCTATATTAAGAAAAGTCATTACAAAACTTTCTATACAAATAAAATTTTGACAAAATTTTCTATAGAAATAAAATTTTGACAACATTTTTTATAGAAATAAAATTTTGACAACATTTTCCATAAATATACAATTTTGAGAAAGTGTTGAATAGAAGCGCTATATTATGAAACACATGTACTAATATAGATAAAATACAAAAAAAAAAAAAAAATAAATGTTGATAACATTTTTTATAGAGGGAAAGATCGTAACAAAATTTTCTATAGAAATAAAATTTTGAGAAAATTTTCTATAAGAATAAAATTTTTAAAAAGTTTTCTATATGATGAAAATTTTTGACAAAACTTTCTATACAAATAAAATTTAGATAAAATTTTCTATAGAAATAAAATTTTGACAAAATTTTCTAAAGAAATATAATTTTGACAAAATTTTTTATAGAAATAAAATTTTTAAAAATATAGAGGGAAAGATCGTAACAAAATTTTCTATAGAAGTAAAATTTTGAGAAAATTTTCTATAAGAATAAAATTTTTACAAAATTTTCTATATGATGAAAATTTTTGACAAAACTTTCTATACAAATAAAATTTAGACAAAATTTTCTATAGAAATAAAATTTTGACAAAATTTTCTAGAGAAATAAAATTTTGACAAAATTTTCTATGGAGGGAAAGATTGTAATAAAATTTTCTATAGAAATAAAATTTTGAGAAAATTTTCTATAAGAATAAAATTTTGACAAAATTTTCTATATGATGAAAAATCTT